>NC_091370.1:16640865-16740865 GCF_038502225.1 Cherax quadricarinatus
TTTTTTTTATATTTTGAGTTGGGTAAAAGTCAGTTAGGCTGGGCTAGGCTACTTCAGGTTTGATTTGATTAGGTTAGGCTTGAATACATTGATGTATATTAGGTTAATGTTAATAGGTTAATTTGTATTAGCCTATATTTAACATTTAACAGTGAATGCTGGACGAACAACATGGTGCTGTAGGTTTATGTTACATGGGAGGATTATCACTTGTTGTTACCAGGAAGAATAAGGAAGAGGAGAAGGGTCGAGGACGAAGAGGACAGGGAGGATGAGAAAGAGAATGACGAAGAGCAGGAGGAGGATGAAGGGAATGACGGGTACGGTGGGGAGAATGACAAGGAGAATGGGGAAGAGAGGCAGGCAGGCTGGTAGGTAGGTAAGCAAGCAGGGTGGCAGACAGGCTAGTAGGTAGGTAGGTAAGCAGCAGGCAGGGAGGCAGGTAGGTAGGCTGTTAGGTAGCTAGGTAAGCAGGCAGGAAGGGAGGAAGGCAGGTAGGTAGGCAGGCAAGCTGGTAGGTAGGTATGCAGGGAGGCAGACAGGCTGATAGGTAAGCAGACAGGAAGGGAAGGAGGCAGGCAGGTAGGCATGCTGGTAGGTTGGTAAGCAAGCAGGGAGGCAGACAAGCTGGTAGGTAGGTAAGCAGCAGGCAGGGAAGTAGGCAGATAGGCTTGTAGATGGCTAGGTAAGCAGACAGGTAGGTAGGCAGGCCAGCTGGTAGGTAGCTAGATAAGCAGGCATGAAGGGAGGTAGGCAAGCAGGCTGGTATCTAGGTAGGCAGGCAGGAAGGGAGGTAGGCTGGTAAGTAGCTAGGTAAGCAGGCATGAAGGGAGGTAGGCAGGCAAGCTGGTATCTAGGTAGGCAGGCAGGAAGGGAGGTCGGGTGGTAAGTAGCTAGGTAAGCAGGTATGAAGGGAGGTAGGCAGGCAGGCTGGTATCTAGGTAGGCAGGCAGGAAGGGAGGTAGGCTGGTAAGTAGCTAGGTAAGCAGGCATGAAGGGAGGTAGGCAGGCAGGCTGGTATCTAGGTAGGCAGGCAGGAAGGGGGGTAGGCTGGTAAGTAGCTAGGTAAGCAGGTATGAAGGGAGGTTGGCAGGCAGGCTGGTATCTAGGTAGGCAGGCAGGAAGGTAGGTAGGCTGGTAAGTAGCTAGGTAAGCAGGTATGAAGGGAGGTTGGCAGGCAGGCTGGTATCTAGGTAGGCAGGCAGGAAGGGAGGTAGGCTGGTAAGTAGCTAGGTAAGCAGGTATGAAGGGAGGTTGGCAGGCAGGCTGGTATCTAGGTAGGCAGGCAGGAAGGTAGGTAGGCTGGTAAGTAGCTAGGTAAGCAGGCATGAAGGGAGGTAGGCAGGCAGGCTGGTATCTAGGTAGGCAGGCAGGAAGGTAGGTAGGCTGGTAAGTAGCTAGGTAAGCAGGCATGAAGGGAGGTAGGCAGGCAGGCTGGTATCTAGGTAGGCAGGCAGGAAGGGAGGTAGGCTGGTAAGTAGCTAGGTAAGCAGGTATGAAGGGAGGTTGGCAGGCAGGCTGGTATCTAGGTAGGCAGGCAGGAAGGTAGGTAGGCTGGTAAGTAGCTAGGTAAGCAGGCATGAAGGGAGGTAGGCAGGCAGGCTGGTATCTAGGTAGGCAGGCAGGAAGGGAGGTAGGCTGGTAAGTAGCTAGGTAAGCAGGCATGAAGGGAGGTTGGCAGGCAGGCTGGTATCTAGGTAGGCAGGCAGGAAGGTAGGTAGGCTGGTAAGTAGCTAGGTAAGCAGGCATGAAGGGAGGGAGTCGGGCAGCCAGGTGAAGCAGGCGTGCTGCTGTTTACATGGTCACTGCGCGGGATATATACATCTTTCATATCTTCAACAATTTGGTAACCATGGTGATAAGTCTATATCAAAGACGAAGGATAATATTAATGACACTGATAAGATACTTACGCCATTACGCATCGTAGAGTTGTTGATGTCTGTGTACTTGCTGCTACTGTCGTTAAATGTACTTGCTGCTACTGCCGTTAATGTACTTGCTGCTACTGCTGTTAATGTACTTGCTGCTACTGCTGTTAATGTACTTGCTGCTACTGCTGTTAATGTACTTGCTGCTACTGCTGTTAATGTACTTGCTGCTACTGCTGTTAATGTACTTGCTGCTACTGCTGTTAATGTACTTGCTGCTACTGCTGTTAATGTACTTGCTGCTACTGCTGTTAATGTACTTGCTGCTACTGCTGTTAATGTACTTGCTGCTACTGCTGTTAATGTACTTGCTGCTACTGCTGTTAATGTACTTGCTGCTACTGCTGTTAATGTACTTGCTGCTACTGCTGTTAATGTACTTGCTGCTACTGCTGTTAATGTACTTGCTGCTACTGCTGTTAATGTACTTGCTGCTACTGCTGTTAATGTACTTGCTGCTACTGCTGTTAATGTACTTGCTGCTACTGCTGTTAATGTACTTGCTGCTACTGCTGTTAATGTACTTGCTGCTACTGCTGTTAATGTACTTGCTGCTACTGCTGTTAATGTACTTGCTGCTACTGCTGTTAATGTACTTGCTGCTACTGCTGTTAATGTACTTGCTGCTACTGCTGTTAATGTACTTGCTGCTACTGCTGTTAATGTACTTCCTGCTACTGCTGTTAATGTACTTGCTGCTACTGCTGTTAATGTACTTGCTGCTACTGCTGTTAATGTACTTCCTGCTACTGCTGTTAATGTACTTGCTGCTACTGCTGTTAATGTACTTCCTGCTACTGCTGTTAATGTACTTGCTGCTACTGCTGTTAATGTACTTGCTGCTACTGCTGTTAATGTACTTCCTGCTACTGCTGTTAATGTACTTGCTGCTACTGCTGTTAATGTACTTCCTGCTACTGCTGTTAATGTACTTGCTGCTACTGTCGTTAATGTACTTGCTGCTACTGCTGTTAATGTACTTGCTGCTACTGCTGTTAATGTACTTGCTGCTACTGCTGTTAATGTACTTCCTGCTACTGCTGTTAATGTACTTGCTGCTACTGCTGTTAATGTACTTGCTGCTACTGCTGTTAATGTACTTCCTGCTACTGCTGTTAATGTACTTGCTGCTACTGCTGTTAATGTACTTCCTGCTACTGCTGTTAATGTACTTGCTGCTACTGTCGTTAATGTACTTGCTGCTACTGCTGTTAATGTACTTGCTGCTACTGCTGTTAATGTACTTGCTGCTACTGCTGTTAATGTACTTCCTGCTACTGCTGTTAATGTACTTGCTGCTACTGTCGTTAATGTACTTGCTGCTACTGCTGTTAATGTACTTGCTGCTACTGCTGTTAATGTACTTGCTGCTACTGCTGTTAATGTACTTGCTGCTACTGCTGTTAATGTACTTCCTGCTACTGCCGTTAAATGTACTTGCTGCTACTGCCGTTAATGTACTTGCTGCTACTGTTAATGTACTTGCTGCTACTGTTAATGTACTTGCTGTTACATATATGCCGCTACTGTTAATGTACTTGCTGTTACATCTGCTGCTACTGCTTCAACAACGGTGGTCGTTTGTTACTGTGACTACTCCAGGTAAACTGGTGTTACTGCTGCTGCCGTAGTTATGTAGCAACATACGAAATTAGGAAGAACGATTCCGTAGAGTTTTATATAGGGTATACATGTATATAGATGGTTTTGTATTAGGACGTAGAGAGGGAGGTCATGCACACATATATTATAGGACTAATTTGAATAGGTGTTTCTCTTGTGACATATGTTTAATAGCTCCTAGGCCACAATGTTCCCTAGTTCCTTCCTTAATATGTGCGTTTATCCTGGGTAATTCTCCCTTAACATCCGTCGGGGTTACATAGCGCCTGGGAAATGAAAATGCAAGTCAGGCAGATTGGACTCAAGGAGACGGAGGTTAAGTGGGACTCCTTGGATCAAGAGCCCCTCACTGACATCAAGGCACCGCCCTCTACGGCTGCTTCCGGAAAAGATTGTTATTGTTAGCTGTCTGGCAAGAGTAGGATGTTAGGGAGTGAGGCGCACTGTGTGTGTATTCACCTATGTGGTTTCAGGGGTCGATTCACAGCTCCTGGCCCGGAATGTGTGTGCGCGCAGGCGCTCAGGGGGTCTTAATTTGTATTATCTTGTGTTCGCGAAGATCCTGCTCCAGCTCTTGGACCCAACCTATTAACCACTAATCAACAAGCGTATTGTGATTATTATTATTATTATTATTATTATTATTATTATTATTATTAAAAAACGTTAAACTCGTGGACTGTAGGATGCTTCATGATGGTTGAAACGGGTACTGACATCGCAGCCCCCCCTCCCCCCGCCTCCCTAACCTGGAGGGGGTATACCTGGAGGGGAGGGAAGGGTCATTCATTGCTAGGTGGTAAATTACAGACTGACGTCAGAGCAAACATAAGCACCGAGGGCGAGTTCTGACATCAGTGAGGGTGAGTTCTGACATCAGTGAGGGTGAGTTCTGACATAAGTGAGGGTGAGTGTGACATCAATGAAAGTGAGTTCTGACATCATTGAGGATTTCTGACATCAGTGAGGGTGAGTTCTGACATAAGTGAATGTGAGTTCTGACTTCAGTGAGGGTGAGTTCTAACATCAGTGAGGGTGAGTTCTGACTTCAGTGAGGGTGAGTTCTGACTTCAGTGAGGGTGAGTTCTAACATCAGTGAAGGTGAGTTCTGACTTCAGTGAGGGTGAGTTCTAACATCAGTGAGGGTGAGTTCTGACATAAGTGAGGGGAATTTCTGACTTCAGTGAGGGTGAGTCCTGACATCAGTGAGGATGAGTCCTGACATCAGTGAGGGTGAGTCCTGACATCAGTGAGGGTGAGTCCTGACATCAGTGAGGGTGAGTCCTGACATCAGTGAGGGTGAGTCCTGACATCAGTGAGGGTGAGTCCTGACATCAGTGAGGGTGAGTCCTGACATCAGTGAGGGTGAGTTATGACATCAATGGAGGAATTCGAAATAGTTTCATTAAATCCTGTACAGATAAAGTAAAAAGTTGTGCGCGTTATAATGGAACTTTCAAAGAGGACGGTAAAGTAGCATGCGTGGGAGAGAGGGAGGACGGTAAAGTAGCATGCGTGGGAGAGAGGGAGGACGGTAAAGTAGCATGCGTGGGAGAGAGGGAGGACGGTAAAGTAGCATGCGTGGGAGAGAGGGAGGACGGTAAAGTAGCATGCGTGGGAGAGAGGGAGGACGGTAAAGTAGCATGCGTGGGAGAGAGGGAGGACGGTAAAGTAGCATGCGTGGGAGAGAGGGAGGACGGTAAAGTAGCATGCGTGGGAGAGAGGGAGGACGGTAAAGTAGCATGCGTGGGAGATAGAGAGGGAGGACGGTAAAGTAGCATGCGTGGGAGAGAGGGAGGACGGTAAAGTAGCATGCGTGGGAGATAGAGAGGGAGGACGGTAAAGTAGCATGCGTGGGAGATAGAGAGGGAGGACGGTAAAGTAGCATGCGTGGGAGATAGAGAGGGAGGACGGTAAAGTAGCATACGTGGGAGATAGAGAGGGAGGACGGTAAAGTAGCATGCGTGGGAGATAGAGAGGGAGGACGGTAAAGTAGCATGCGTGGGAGATAGAGAGGGAGGACGGTAAAGTAGCATGCGTGGGAGATAGAGAGGGAGGACTGTAAAGTAGCATGCGTGGGAGATAGAGAGGGAGGACTGTAAAGTAGCATGCGTGGGAGATAGAGAGGGAGGACGGTAAAGTAGCATGCGTGGGAGATAGAGAGGGAGGACGGTAAAGTAGCATGCGTGGGAGATAGAGAGGGAGGACGGTAAAGTAGCATGCGTGGGAGATAGAGAGGGAGGACGGTAAAGTAGCATGCGTGGGAGATAGAGAGGGAGGACGGTAAAGTAGCATGCGTGGGAGATAGAGAGGGAGGACGGTAAAGTAGCATGCGTGGGAGATAGAGAGGGAGGACGGTAAAGTAGCATGCGTGGGAGATAGAGAGGGAGGACGGTAAAGTAGCATGCGTGGGAGATAGAGAGGGAGGACGGTAAAGTAGCATGCGTGGGAGATAGAGAGGGAGGACGGTAAAGTAGCATGCGTGGGAGATAGAGAGGGAGGACTGTAAAGTAGCATGCGTGGGAGATAGAGAGGGAGGACGGTAAAGTAGCATGCGTGGGAGATAGAGAGGGAGGACTGTAAAGTAGCATGCGTGGGAGATAGAGAGGGAGGACTGTAAAGTAGCATGCGTGGGAGATAGAGAGGGAGGACGGTAAAGTAGCATGCGTGGGAGATAGAGAGGGAGGACGGTAAAGTAGCATGCGTGGGAGATAGAGAGGGAGGACGGTAAAGTAGCATACGTGGGAGATAGAGAGGGAGGACGGTAAAGTAGCATGCGTGGGAGATAGAGAGGGAGGACGGTAAAGTAGCATGCGTGGGAGATAGAGAGGGAGGACGGTAAAGTAGCATGCGTGGGAGATAGAGAGGGAGGACTGTAAAGTAGCATGCGTGGGAGATAGAGAGGGAGGACTGTAAAGTAGCATGCGTGGGAGATAGAGAGGGAGGACGGTAAAGTAGCATGCGTGGGAGATAGAGAGGGAGGACGGTAAAGTAGCATGCGTGGGAGATAGAGAGGGAGGACGGTAAAGTAGCATGCGTGGGAGATAGAGAGGGAGGACGGTAAAGTAGCATGCGTGGGAGATAGAGAGGGAGGACGGTAAAGTAGCATGCGTGGGAGATAGAGAGGGAGGACGGTAAAGTAGCATGCGTGGGAGATAGAGAGGGAGGACGGTAAAGTAGCATGCGTGGGAGATAGAGAGGGAGGACGGTAAAGTAGCATGCGTGGGAGATAGAGAGGGAGGACGGTAAAGTAGCATGCGTGGGAGATAGAGAGGGAGGACGGTAAAGTAGCATGCGTGGGAGATAGAGAGGGAGGACTGTAAAGTAGCATGCGTGGGAGATAGAGAGGGAGGACGGTAAAGTAGCATGCGTGGGAGATAGAGAGGGAGGACTGTAAAGTAGCATGCGTGGGAGATAGAGAGGGAGGACTGTAAAGTAGCATGCGTGGGAGATAGAGAGGGAGGACGGTAAAGTAGCATGCGTGGGAGATAGAGAGGGAGGACGGTAAAGTAGCATGCGTGGGAGATAGAGAGGGAGGACGGTAAAGTAGCATGCGTGGGAGATAGAGAGGGAGGACTGTAAAGTAGCATGCGTGGGAGATAGAGAGGGAGGACGGTAAAGTAGCATGCGTGGGAGATAGAGAGGGAGGACGGTAAAGTAGCATGCGTGGGAGATAGAGAGGGAGGACGGTAAAGTAGCATGCGTGGGAGATAGAGAGGGAGGACGGTAAAGTAGCATGCGTGGGAGATAGAGAGGGAGGACTGTAAAGTAGCATGCGTGGGAGATAGAGAGGGAGGACTGTAAAGTAGCATGCGTGGGAGATAGAGAGGGAGGACGGTAAAGTAGCATGCGTGGGAGATAGAGAGGGAGGACGGTAAAGTAGCATGCGTGGGAGATAGAGAGGGAGGACTGTAAAGTAGCATGCGTGGGAGATAGAGAGGGAGGACGGTAAAGTAGCATGCGTGGGAGATAGAGAGGGAGGACGGTAAAGTAGCATGCGTGGGAGATAGAGAGGGAGGACGGTAAAGTAGCATGCGTGGGAGATAGAGAGGGAGGACGGTAAAGTAGCATGCGTGGGAGATAGAGAGGGAGGACGGTAAAGTAGCATGCGTGGGAGATAGAGAGGGAGGACTGTAAAGTAGCATGCGTGGGAGATAGAGAGGGAGGACGGTAAAGTAGCATGCGTGGGAGATAGAGAGGGAGGACGGTAAAGTAGCATGCGTGGGAGATAGAGAGGGAGGACGGTAAAGTAGCATGCGTGGGAGATAGAGAGGGAGGACGGTAAAGTAGCATGCGTGGGAGATAGAGAGGGAGGACTGTAAAGTAGCATGCGTGGGAGATAGAGAGGGAGGACTGTAAAGTAGCATGCGTGGGAGATAGAGAGGGAGGACGGTAAAGTAGCATGCGTGGGAGATAGAGAGGGAGGACGGTAAAGTAGCATGCGTGGGAGATAGAGAGGGAGGACTGTAAAGTAGCATGCGTGGGAGATAGAGAGGGAGGACGGTAAAGTAGCATGCGTGGGAGATAGAGAGGGAGGACGGTAAAGTAGCATGCGTGGGAGATAGAGAGGGAGGACGGTAAAGTAGCATGCGTGGGAGATAGAGAGGGAGGACGGTAAAGTAGCATGCGTGGGAGATAGAGAGGGAGGACTGTAAAGTAGCATGCGTGGGAGATAGAGAGGGAGGACGGTAAAGTAGCATGCGTGGGAGATAGAGAGGGAGGACGGTAAAGTAGCATGCGTGGGAGATAGAGAGGGAGGACGGTAAAGTAGCATGCGTGGGAGATAGAGAGGGAGGACTGTAAAGTAGCATGCGTGGGAGATAGAGAGGGAGGACGGTAAAGTAGCATGCGTGGGAGATAGAGAGGGAGGACGGTAAAGTAGCATGCGTGGGAGATAGAGAGGGAGGACTGTAAAGTAGCATGCGTGGGAGATAGAGAGGGAGGACTGTAAAGTAGCATGCATGGGAGATAGAGAGGGAGGACGGTAAAGTAGCATGCGTGGGAGATAGAGAGGGAGGACGGTAAAGTAGCATGCGTGGGAGATAGAGAGGGAGGACTGTAAAGTAGCATGCGTGGGAGATAGAGAGGGAGGACGGTAAAGTAGCATGCGTGGGAGATAGAGAGGGAGGACGGTAAAGTAGCATGCGTGGGAGATAGAGAGGGAGGACGGTAAAGTAGCATGCGTGGGAGATAGAGGGAGGACGGTAAAGTAGCATGCGTGGGAGATAGAGAGGGAGGACTGTAAAGTAGCATGCGTGGGAGATAGAGAGGGAGGATGCGGTAAAGTAGCATGCGTGGGAGATAGAGAGGGAGGACGGTAAAGTAGCATGCGTGGGAGATAGAGAGGGAGGACGGTAAAGTAGCATGCGTGGGAGATAGAGAGGGAGGACGGTAAAGTAGCATGCGTGGGAGATAGAGAGGGAGGACGGTAAAGTAGCATGCGTGGGAGATAGAGAGGGAGGACTGTAAAGTAGCATGCGTGGGAGATAGAGAGGGAGGACGGTAAAGTAGCATGCGTGGGAGATAGAGAGGGAGGACGGTAAAGTAGCATGCGTGGGAGATAGAGAGGGAGGACGGTAAAGTAGCATGCGTGGGAGATAGAGAGGGAGGACGGTAAAGTAGCATGCGTGGGAGATAGAGAGGGAGGACGGTAAAGTAGCATGCGTGGGAGATAGAGAGGGAGGACGGTAAAGTAGCATGCGTGGGAGATAGAGAGGGAGGACTGTAAAGTAGCATGCGTGGGAGATAGAGAGGGAGGACGGTAAAGTAGCATGCGTGGGAGATAGAGAGGGAGGACGGTAAAGTAGCATGCGTGGGAGATAGAGAGGGAGGACGGTAAAGTAGCATGCGTGGGAGATAGAGAGGGAGGACTGTAAAGTAGCATGCGTGGGAGATAGAGAGGGAGGACGGTAAAGTAGCATGCGTGGGAGATAGAGGGAGGACTGTAAAGTAGCATGCGTGGGAGATAGAGAGGGAGGACTGTAAAGTAGCATGCGTGGGAGATAGAGAGGGAGGACGGCAAAGTAGCATGCGTGGGAGATAGAGAGGGAGGACTGTAAAGTAGCATGCGTGGGAGATAGAGAGGGAGGACTGTAAAGTAGCATGCGTGGGAGATAGAGAGGGAGGACTGTAAAGTAGCATGCGTGGGAGATAGAGAGGGAGGACTGTAAAGTAGCATGCGTGGGAGATAGAGAGGGAGGACGGTAAAGTAGCATGCGTGGGAGATAGAGAGGGAGGACGGTAAAGTAGCATGCGTGGGAGATAGAGAGGGAGGACTGTAAAGTAGCATGCGTGGGAGATAGAGAGGGAGGACGGTAAAGTAGCATGCGTGGGAGATAGAGAGGGAGGACGGTAAAGTAGCATGCGTGGGAGATAGAGAGGGAGGACTGTAAAGTAGCATGCGTGGGAGATAGAGAGGGAGGACGGTAAAGTAGCATGCGTGGGAGATAGAGAGGGAGGACGGTAAAGTAGCATGCGTGGGAGATAGAGAGGGAGGACGGTAAAGTAGCATGCGTGGGAGATAGAGAGGGAGGACTGTAAAGTAGCATGCGTGGGAGATAGAGAGGGAGGGGTGTAAACATTGTCTGCGTGATCTCTGATGAATGGAACAATCTTTCTGAAGATATTCTACTGTCACGGCAGTCTGGGTGATTTCTAGCCGTCCTCAAAGTTTTTGTCACACACACACACACACACACACACACACACACACACACACACACACACACACACACACACACACACACATATATATATATATATATATATATATCTATATATATATATATATATATATATATATATATATATATATATATGTTATTTTTAACTCTTATGTGGAGTTAGCGTTCACCACCTGTGTACCCCACTTAATTGTACTGTACTAATTGCGGTTGCAGGGGTCGATTCATAGCTCCTGGTCTACCTGCCTGCCTACCTGGAGGGAATTCCCGCGGCCCGGTCCATGACCAGGCCTCCCGGTGGATCAGGGCCTAATCAACGAGGCTGTTACTGCTGGCCGAACGTAGTCCAACATACGAACAACGTCCCGGCTGATCCGGCACCTACTTGAAGGCAGCCAGGGGCCTACTGGTAACTTGACTCAAGAAATCGTAATGACACGATTGCAAATAAACCATACCCCCGGCCGGGATTGAACCCGCGGTCATAGAGTCTCAAAACTCCAGCCCGTCGCGTTAGCCACTAGACCAGCTAGCCACAATAAGATTCATCCAACGAGGTATATTTCATGTTGACGGCAGTGAAGGGACTTGAGCTAGAGTTCGTCACGGCCACGCTAGCTGGAGATTCGTCTGTAAAAACTTGCATTTGTGGTCACAGAGGTGCCTGTGCTAATTTCCTATGGTGTAAAAATATACCTAGTTGGATGAATCTTATTGTGGCTAGCTGGTCTAGTGGCTAACGCGACGGGCTGGAGTTTTGAGACTCTATGACCGCGGGTTCAATCCCGGCCGGGGGTATGGCCTACTGGTAATTCCCTTTATGCATGATAGGAAGCTGTTGAACAGTCTTGGGCCCCAGATACTTATTGTATTTTCTCTTAGTGTACCAATGGCACCTGTACTTTTCGTTAGGGATATTTTGCACCACCTACTCAGTCTTTTACTTTCGTAGGGAGTGATTTCTGTGTGCAGATTCGGTACCATTTCTCCTAGGATTTTCCAAGTGTATATTATGATATATCTCTCTCGCCTGCGTTCCAGCGAGTACAAGTCAAGTGCTTCCAAGCGTTCCCAGTAGTTGAGGTGTTTGATGGAACTTATATGTGCAGTAAAGGCTCTCTGTACACTCTCTAGATCTGCAATTTCACCTGCTTTGAATGGAGATGTTAATGTACAGCAGTATTCCAGCCTAGAGAGAACAAGTGATTTGAAAAGGATCATCATTGGCTTGGCATCTCTTGTTTAGAACGTTCTCATTATCCACCCTGCCATTTTCTTTGTAGTTGTGATCCTTGAAAGTGAGATTCTCAGACATTACCACTCTCAGGTCCCTCACATTATTTTTCCGCTCTATTGTATGATCAGAGTTTGTAGTATACTCATTTCTAATTATTATCTCCTCCAGTTTTCATTAACGGAGTATCTGGAATTTGTCTTCATTGAACATCATATTGTTTTCCGTTGCCCACTGGAAAACTTGGTTTATATCTTGGAGGTTAACCGCGTCCTCAATAGATGACAGTCATGCCGATCCTAGTATCGTCTGCAAAGGATGATACGGTACTGTGGATTACATCTCTGTCTATGTCTGATATGAGGATGAGGAACAGGATGGGGGCGAGGACTGTTCCTTGTGGAACAGAGCCGCCTCTTCGTTGGTCGCCACTAGGTCCACTCTCCCTGCTCCATGAGCTTTATCGTACCTCTTCTTAAAGCTGTGTATGGTACCTGCCTCCACTATCTCACCTTCCATACTGTTCCATTTTCTGACAACTCTGTGATTGAAAAAATACCTCCTAACATCCCTGTGACTCATCCGAGTCTTCAACTTCCAATTGTGACCTCTTGTTGCTGTGTCCCATCTCTGGAACATCCTGTCTCTGTCCACCTTGTTGATTCCTCTCAGTATTCAATGTGTGTGTGTGTGTGTGTGTGTGTGTGTGTACTCACCAATATGTACTTGTAGAGGTTGAGTCTCAGCTCCTGGCCCCGCCTCTTCGCTGCCGCTCTACTGGGTTCACTCTCTTGTCTTCGAAGGCCGTATTGCACCTTTTCTAAAAGCTATGCATTGATTCAGTTATTGCCACTCCACTGTCCAAGTCGTTCCACTTCCTTGCAACTCTAAGATTGAAGAAATACTCTCTAACACTCCTGTGACTCGTCTTGTATACAACTTCTGGCTGTGCTCTCGTGTTCCCATTTCCAGTTGCTCAAACACTCTGACCCCTGTCCGCCCTGTCCCCCACTCAGTCGTAATAACACTATTGCAAACAAATTACAAATGGGCTCGGCTCTGATACATGGCATATGATTCGTTAAGCTCACAGGCCAGTTCGTTAAGCACTCAGCCAGCTGGGTCTAAGATTCATCCAGCCAGGTATATTTTTATACACCATAGGGAGGTTAGCATGGCCACCACTGTGACCACAAAAGCGGGTTTTTCACAGACTAATCCCACACCAGCTTGGATCACAGTGGTACCCATGCTAACCTCCCTATGGTGTGAATATTAAAATGGTATACAATACCGACTACAAGGGTGACGGACTAATTACATCGTCTTCACATCTTTACTGCTTCTGCCTACTTTTGTACTCGACTGAAGAAGCCTACTGTGTAGGCGAAGCGTTTATGAATAAAATTGCCTGACTGTTGCCCATGTGTCTTACCTGCCTCCCTATGGCGTATAGAAATATACCTAGTTAGATGAATCTTATTAGAGCCAGCTGGTCCAGTGGTTAACGCACTGGCCTGTGAGTTTAACGACTCACCTGCCATGGTTTCAAGACTTACCCGTTCACTCATCTGAAATACTTTTATTCCTTTTGAGCTTCTGCGTTTTCATTTTCCACCTGAGTTCCCTTAAGAGGCGCGGCAGTTTTCCTGTGTCCTAATATGTTTATTTTTACCCTATAATCTACCTTATCCATAATTACTATCGCATTTACTTTGTCTGTTTCGTAAGGTGAAGTCTAGGATCTTTCTTTAATTCATGGTATAACTTAACAAATCTTAGAGGACAATTGTTGTTGTAGAGGCCTAAGCATAGCTCATTCCACTGCAACACAGTTATCAAAGATTTGTTAAGTTATACCATGAATTATTATTATTATTATAATAACTTGTGCAACCCTTATCAGCGGGGTGCTAGTATGAATTTATCTTAAGTAAGAAGTTCTGTAATGGTAGAGAACGTGAGAGTGATGTTATCTAATCTCTGGAAGCGAGAGCGCATCAGGAGCTGCTTAGCGTCCATAGGACTCGAGGATGCTCATTAGTATGCAGAATGAGTGTAGCTAAACATTTAACAACTTACCTGGACACTTCCAAGTCTCAGGTGAGCGTTTCTTTAAGTTAAGCGGGTGTGTGACGCTGGTAGAAGTGAGCCAATGGTAGCGGCCATGTGGCGTGGCGTCACGGTGCTGTGGCCAACCATCACACTATACGGACTTGAGTTCACCCAGGCTGCTGGTCTCTCTTGCCAACTTTCCTCAGTAATACGGTGGAAGTGACAGAGGAAGGGTGTTACTGTGTTTGTGGGTGGTTTTTAAAGTTTTGCGTTTATTGCTGCGGTGGTGTGAGAATTTACTAAAAGTTTTGACGTATGATGAAGTGATACTTTCAATTGATTTATGGTGGAATGTTAAGTGACCTAACGGATTTATACTATCCTTGTGGATTAATTGGACTTTAAAGAGAGGTAAGTTTAGGAAAGTTTTTGTGTTACCGGCGTAACTTTTGCTACGTGAGGTTCAGTACTTGCCTCTCAAAGTTGCATGCATTAGACGTGACTGTTATTCTCGTGATGTAGCGGTCGCTTGCATGCAGCTTTTCATGTTATATTCAACATTGGGGCTTCTGAAGCTAGTAATGTTTTACTGCCTTTTTTTGTAAAACTGTAAATGTACCCTGACCAACACCTCTATTTTTTTAATAATGAAGCCATTATTCCTTTAACCAAGAACAGTGTTTGATATTAACTAAAACGTAGACCAGTTTGTTCACCCCAGAATCAATTTCATGCTGACGGCTGTTATTTATGAAATATTAAACAGTAACGTGAGTGTAATTTTGTATGGTTAAAGTTGTATTAACTTGAAATATAAAATGTTTGTGGAGGTGTTTATAATTTTGTAGCGAGGTAGATGTGCAATTATAACACGAGAGGCGCCGTAGTAGGCCTTACCGGCCCGTGCTAGGCAGGTTCAACTTACTCACCCATGAGAGAATAAGTTTTTAATTCAGTTTTTGATTCACTTTGTACTTTTAGCATAGTGGTAAATTGTATGTATGATGCCATTGATTTATTTTTTATTCGAATGTAAGCCCCCCGAGCCGTGGGGGTTACCGCCCCCGCGGCTTGATCCCAGACTCCTGGTTAATGGCCAGGTTAGCGAGGCTGTTGGTACAACCACGTGTAGTTAGATGTAAGATCCATAGCCTAGCTGATCAGGAACAATAATTTGTCCGGTTCCCGCTTGAAGACTGCTAGGCGTTTGTTGGTAATTCCTCTGTATGTATAATTGTAAGGGATAAACAGTTGAGGTTTAATACCTCATTGGTAGGTATTGTACTCGAAAGGGAACTTGATAAGTCTGTCACTTGCTGATTAGCAGGGTTGTAGTGCAAACTACCTACTGCTAGCACCAACAGCCTGGTTGATTAGGCCATCCATCGTGATGTCTGATTTGGAATCGGGCCACGGGGACGTTGACCCCCGAAAGTCTCGCGTTAAACTTGGGCAGTCTTCACAGGAATCATGGCCCCTGCGGCCCGGTCTCAAATCAGGCATGAATTGGAAGGAAAATATTACTGAAATATGAATAAAAAGTACACAGGAAAAGTAAAGGGTATACTGAATGTAAGGAGATTGTTACCCGCTGTCTTGGGTTGATTAAACACGGACCATCAAACCAGTCAGTGCGAAACGTGTCACAGGCTTGAGTTTAGTTCATTTATGACGTTAGTCCACCCCCCTCCCCTTCTTGATTGCTGTTTACTATCCTGTTACCTAGTGTAACAAGTCTCTGAGGTGTTGATCCTTATGACTGGCTGTCTTGTTTGTTCCCGGTGTAGTAAAAAAAAAAGTGGAGCTGACTAATTCCACTACATTTTATTAATGATGCAGTTTATAAACTATGGTGAATAAGGAAAGCAAAAGGATCCAATACATTATAATTTAATATTTTGTAGTACAGTTTGTACTCCGACGTGTCTACAATTGTCTTGTTAAGCACTAAACGAACTTAGTAAACCATAAGATAAGATTTTGTTCGGATTTTTAACCCCGGAGGGTTAGTCACCCAGGATAACCCAAGAAAGTCAATGCGTCATCGAGGACTGTAACTTATTTCCATTGGGGTCCTCAGTCTTGTCCCCCAGGATGCTACCCACACCAGTCGACTAACACCCAGGTACCTATTTGATGCTAGGTGACCAGGACAACAGGTGTAAGGAAACTTGTCGAAATTTTTCCACCGCCGGGAATCGAACCCGGGCCCTCCGTGTGTGAAGCGGGAGCTTTAGCCACGGGGCCATGGACTGTCTTTTATACGTCGTCTGAAGTTCCTTTCCAAACTGAGTTATTTATGAATTGTATTTACTGTTGTAACCAAACCTTTAATTCCTAACTCGGAGTTTACGAGTATGAAGTATTGATAACTTTCTTTCAGGGCAAAAAGAAAGAAAAAGCTTACGGGAACCTTCCCCATCTTAATAAACTTCCTAGACGTGATCTAAGTTTTGGAATTTTGGTGTATCACGGGGCACGCAAAGGTTCCAAAACGGAATACAGGCCTCAATGTAAACTTTCATTTCCTTCTGGTAGGGAAAGTTTTCCCATACGACTACACACTAAGACTTGAGCTTGACCGGAGCTCCGCATGTGGTACATGATATTGTATGGATGTTTATACTTAGAGGCAGGTAAACGTAAACCTGAAGAATTGCTCTGTAACGTCCAGTATTATAAGGTTCTCTGCAAGCTTTAAAGTAGTATGGTCGAGTAGTTTATTTTTTGGCGGCCGATACTACTAAATATGGGTAGCTATTTCGTGGCAGAATTTGGAAAATATCTCGTGCTTATCACCCCACTCCCTGCTCTTCCCCGACAAGGAAGCGAGGTTTGGGTGATTGTTGCCTTGAGAGAAGGCCTCTTCTTGGAGGGATGTCATACATCAGTGATGCTCGTTGGGTGGGGAATGACCTTCATAGTATGTTGCTACTGCAGTGTTAGTGAAACAGCTGTTGGCTAGGGAATTTAAGAAACTAATGTTGGTTGTCATTGACATTTTTTACAATCTTTTCTTGGTGTAAATTGTTATGAGCTAAGCATCGTAATCCCTGTCAAATACAAGATTGTGTTGCTGTATTTTAGCAAGCCTCTCGATTAAAATGAAACGAGGGAGGTTTCATTCGTTTAATGACCTGTAGTCTCTTCTGGGGGTCACCGCCCCCGCGGCCCGGCCCCAGACCCGGGCAGTATTGATTAGTTAAATACTGTTATCCCAAATGCGCGTAGCTTACCCGATTTTTCTGTCTTCCATATTGTAGGTGTCATTTACATGTCCTGTTTGCTACTGTACAACTCTTCCTGGTCGCTCACGTACAGTACAGCAGTTTTAAAAATGGATCATCGAAGCTGTTTATTATAAATAAGTCTTCAATCTTGTTTGAATGTTGAATATAATATAGATTTTTAATAGATGGACAAATAACATGCATGCTTTTGGAGTTTACAGATTTCACCTTAACCTCCTTTTTTTTTTAAGTTGTGCTTAGTGGTCGTTTTTATGGATGGCAGTATAGATATTCTGGTTTGTACTTAAGCTTTTATTGTACTCTTATCTTTTAATTGAATTATCAAGCGACATAATTTATTTGCGTTTATAACTTTATGACAGTGTTTCCAACCACTATGCAAGTTTGTATTGTATTAACATTTAGAAATTGGGTCACAGAGAGGGGAATGATTGCCGTGTGTCTCCCGGCTTCAATAATATAGGTACTGCCGTGACTTGAGGTAGCTGCGAGTTTTGCAGTGCCGTGACTAAGGCAGCTAAGAGTATTGTAGTGCCGTGACAGGGGCAGCTAAGAGTATTGTGATTGACTAGCACTACACGTCCACTGACTTTCACCAACCCGGGACAGGCGCACTCGTTGATGTTCGTCCTTGTTGTACTCTTAAATGCTGATGTTATAAGCTGCCAGAGGCAATTCAACAACCTTGTAAAGGTAATTGGTTGATCTTCTCTGCTTCTGGAGGCCACTTACAACTTCCAGTACTTTTCTAGTGCTGCCGGCTATAGGAACATTCGTCTTGTGGTCGCACTTAGTGGTAAGAAAACCTTAACTGATTTCCACGTTAGTTTCTCCAACTTGTCGAGGTTAATTATAATCAGATCTGGCTTGGTAAATATTATTCATAAACGATCATCAAATCTATTATGCATTACGTTCAAATTCGGAAATTATACAGTGTATATATAACAAAATACTTTTTTAAATAAAGGCGAGGCTTCTTGAGTTTTGCAGTTAATGCGCTCATTAAAATGCTTATATGGTACTTAAATAAGTATGAAAGTTTTAGGAGAACGATCCGTTGTGTTCATATGAACACAGAAGAATGTTATTGATCAGTAATGGTGCCACGTCAGTGATAAATCTGCCGATGCAGTAAACTTTACCAGTGCAACTTGTTAATGTGTTTCTCTGCCAGTGAATATTTCTGCATTCAATGCTCTTTAGTCATTTGAATTTCCTTGCTGCTTTTCTTTTATATTTTAATGTTCCTCTTAATACTGAAAACTAGACCTTAATCTTTTACATTAGCCTTCAGTGACCTGACCAAGCAGTTGACATTCTTTTCCTCAGGCCTGAACTGCCTGTGTCTAGGTCCTGCCCAAAGTGGGTGGTCAGTAGGCGTAGTGTAGTTATATTCCTTAAACCAGTGGGTGGCCAGTAGGCCTAGTGTAGTTATATTCCTTAAACCAAGTTATTCAGAGAATGTATAAATATAATTAGGCTGTCTTACTCCGTTCTTGGTGCAGTGGGAGAGGCCCAGTTGGGGTAGCTAACTAGGCAGTGATTTAAATATCCATTGCGCAATTGTTGCGAAATTTGTGTAAAAAATATGAATTGGAGGGAAAAAGATGCCATAATTTTGTTAGTAGTAATTTTTTGCTGGTCTCGTCTGGTTTATGCAGGATAATTTAACAATCGTCTTTATTATACCTGTAATTGAACACGTGTTAACTATCTGTGGATGTTGTCTCAGGGTTGAATGAGGGGTTGTACTCCTGGAGAACTTCTGGCTCTTCATTCAAACTTCCTCGTCAAATATTTAGGAATTTCTCTTGTATTTTGTTTTCAGTTTGCCTCTAAATTAGATTAATCGCAAAGTTTCTTTGCCTTAATTGACTGCAGGAAGTTACTAGGTGAATTTTGTACGTAGTTCTCCGTTAGGTTGTTTAGGAAGATGGAGAGTAAAATTTAATACATTGGGCGGTGGAGGGCAGGCAACCACTAGCCTCGCGCGAGGCTCCACGCTACAACATTTGATAGTTACCTGTCACCAATTTAATTTATAATAGTTCAGATTTTACACTGATGTGTTGCTCTAAAGTAACAATGTTTAACCAGTGTGAAGTGCTGACAGTAAAGAACAGAGGGGAGAGAGGGAGTGATTTCCTCGTAAATCGTGATTATGGAATTGGCAACAGTGAGGTCTGTCTCTGCTCCACTGGCAGACTGTGTGGCGGGCGGCCACTTCACTCTGCTTAATTGCATCTTTAAATTTCTTGATCTAGCGATCATTATTAATTCTCCAGTGTATTGCATATTAAGACCTTCATCCTAGATCGGGCGGGAGGGAGCTTTAGGGTGGAATAAGGGATTTTGTGAGGTTCTAAGGATAGTTAATTGACTAAAAGGTAGTGACTAGCTCTGTAAGGAACTGACGGGTGTGAGAATTTGTAGTGATGGTCAGTCTTTACTTTTCCACTAAGACGTCAGGATATCACAGTCGGAATCGGTATTTTTTATTGAATTTTCTTTAACCCAGAAAGGAAGGTATAATTTTAAAGCATTATAAATATGGGCCGCAGTTATTCTGTTTAATTTTACTAAGGCGAGAAACGTTTTAAAGATTTATTTACCTTCAATTTGCCTTCAGTGAGCTGTCGTCTTGTTCTACTCTTGGCTAAGTTATAAAGCTTCCAAAAATTATACAAGTGCTAAAAAAATTAAAGCCCATGCCCGGTGGCCTGGTGGCTAAAGCTCCCGCTTCACACACGGAGGGCCCGGGTTCGATTCCCGGCGGGTGGAAACATTTCGACACGTTTCCTTACACCTGTTGTCCTGTTCACCTAGCAGCAAATAGGTACCTGGGTGTTAGTCGACTGGTGTGGGTCGCATCCTGGGGGACAAGATTAAGGACCCCAATGGAAATAAGTTAGACAGTCCTCGATGACGCACTGACTTTCTTGGGTTATCCTGGGTGGCTAACCCTCCGGGGTTAAAAATCCGAACGAAATCTTATCTTATCTTAACATTTCAGAGTTAGTTGGTTTAGTTTTATTCTGAAGGATTTGTAGACTGCTGGTGATCGTAGTCTGAGTGATGACCAGGAGGGGGAGTCGAATCATAAAGACCTTGATGAGGGTGAGAACTGAAGTTGAAATAGAGGGAATAAGATTTAAGATCAGAGGAACTTGAAAGGAAAGGGGGGGGGATAAGATTAAGGGCCGATTTAGGGGGAGGGGATTTTTTTGTGAGTAGAGACACTTGATACCTTTTACCAAACACTTGAATACTTTCAGCAAATACTGGAGGTTCTTACACACATGATTGTTTTTTTTTCTTACACTGTATATCTTAGATTGAAGATTTCTAACATTTCCTACATGCAACTAAAGTACGTATTTTTGCAGCTAGATGGGCATGGGCATCAGGAAATAAAATGCTTTCACCAGCGAGCTACGCAGCCCTCCGGTTGGAGTGTCTAGGGGGAGGGGAATGCTGATTGGGGTGTGTGGGGGTTGTCAGGGAGAGTAGTGGTTTAGGAAGGGATCTGGGGTGGGGAGGGGCGTTTGGGGTTGAGATGGACGGGTGTGGTGGTGATCGGGGAGGAGGGTTGATGTGTAGCAAGGGTTTGCAGAGCAACGTGTGGTACAGTTTATTTGCTTTTTCAATTTGCGTAACTGGCACACTGGACTTGCTTTAAATGTCATTAAATGTTAGAATGTTAAGAAATTTCTTTGTATCCTATCGACGTAGATAACGTTCGCTAGCTCATATGCAAAGCGAAAGCTACACTATTTTAATATGCATCTCCCGTCAGGTAATTTTAACGCAGGATACATGCATAGCTGGTCACTTGCCAATGCGCTAGGCGAGCATAGCCTGTGTGCGTGCGTGCGTGTGCTTGCTTGCAGGCAGCCAGGAAGGAGAGAAGCTGGGTTGTGTTTACCCTTTGCTCATGGTTAGGGGGAGGGGTGCCAGGCATTTGGGGAGGCCAGACGGTTATTTTCGGGAGAGGCGGTGAGGGTTTTAATGTGGCTAGAGGGTCGTTCTCCTGGGTGCGGCCATAGGAAACTTCATGGTCAATACCACGGCAAGTATGATTGACGGTTGTGCTATTCGTTTGCTTAATAGGTTTGTACTGCTGAAAGAAGGGATACGTCGCGTTTAGAGCATTTATTGGCACTCCATTGTAAATGTGGTTAAATTATAAAGTCAGTGCTGTTTACTTGGCGTCTATTTAGGTCAAAATCGTATAGCGAGATTATAGCATAACCCCCCTCTTCCCCTGTGACACTACTTAGTCTTGGCTCTTGTGATTTTTTATGATGAACATTTCAAAACAATATATTTCCATGATTTGCCTCAAAATATATTTTTCTGTTTTAAAAACTAGTAAAGATTGGGACCCCATTACGGGATAAAATTAGACTAGGAGCTGTGAAGATGGCTCTCCATTTTCCCCCCAAAACATAATATTGTAAGGCTTACTCACAGTTTGTGTGTAGCCCGAGTGAGCCGAACATCTGTCCTAGCTATTTATCACTGCTGCAACATCTGGATTTTTACCCTGAGTCTCCTGTCGGCGGAGGGAAGGTTGGGGATCTTTTTCCCATCCTACCTTCCGTTAGTAACGTTCTTGGTTCGACCTGTACACCGACCTTGGTTTTGTTATAATAACGTTTTAATAATGCTGGTAGAGTGACAGTGTTGGGTAGGACACTTGTAATTCACCTGACATTTTATTGCAGTAATGTTTCACTTTCCAGGAGAGCGAAATGTTGCTACTGTAAAATGTCACATTAATTGCACAAGTTATTTTATCTATTATCATTAACTGATTTATCTGTGCTTATTTATGGTTAGACAATCAATTAACAAAGTTGAACCATTTAAGGCGTACAATAATGCGTAAGACGATTTTTTTTTTTTTTAAGGAAATAAGACTGAGAAAGACAATGTACTACAGACAAAAGTTGACATTAAATATCGCCATCGTTTTTTTTCCTTGTGAGTCGTAGTAAAAACCTGACATTAGCTTCGGATGAGTTGTTTAGTCTGCATAGCTTTAATTCCGCATACCATTGGATGTGCCATAAACACTGCTGTACTGTTATCAGGCGCAGTATTTTGATATAGAGCTCAAATTTGAGAGTCAGATTTAAAGGAACGTGAGCTCTGTTCGGACAGTTCTAGGATCATCATTTACTCTGATGCCAGTTTTGGAGGAATGTGAATGTATGTATGTGCGTGCGCGCATATATTTGACACTTTTAGTGCCAGACAATGCACTCAGAACATGCCAGCCACAACACTGCTCTGTCGAAGAGTTGAACACTTTGTTCTCCAGAATTACAACTACTGATGCCAATAAAATCCCCCCAACAAACACAGAATGCAACCTCGTTCATATTTGCTAATATACAGAGCCTTAAGCCATCCACCAACAACAAAATACCTCTTATCAGTGGACTTCTAGAGGAGTCTAATGCAATGTTTGCAGCCTTCACAGAGACTCTCACAAAAGATCACTTTGACAGTGAAATATGGATAAGTGGTTACAACCTTTTTAGATGCGACAGAATGAACAGGCAACAAGGGGGGGTTGGCCTGTATGTCAAAGAGTCTCTCATCTGCACGGAGTTGCTGAACACCACAAATGAGGTAGTTGAAGTTCTATCAATAAAGATCGAGAACCAAAACCTAGTCATTGTGGTTGTATATAAGCCACCAGATGCAACCTCACAACAGTTCAAGGAACAGCTACTGAAAATTGATTACTGTCTGGAAAACCTTCCAGCTCCATCCCCAAACATCTTACTGCTTGGTGATTTCAACCTAAGGCATACAAAATGGAAGAATGTAGCAAATAATGTTATAGCTGAAACAATCCCTGGAGGTAGCGCAGATGAAAGGTCACACACACACGAGTTACTAAGTCTCTGCGAAAAACACACCTTAAGCCAGCAGATAATGGAGCCAACAAGACTAGAAAACACACTTGACCTTATCTTCACAAATAATGAGGACCTGATAAGACATAAGAATATCAAAAACAACTAATTCCGATCACAACCTAATCGAAGTCCGGACGTACATGCATAGGGGTCCTGATCAGCAGAATGCATGTACCTGTGAAGGTGTCTTCACAAAATACAACTTCAACAACAAGAACATCAACTGAGACCAGATAAACCATTTCCTAAACGAAACATGTTGGGAAGATATCTTAAATGACATGGATCCAAACCAGTGCCTTGAAAGGATCAACTTCCTGGCAGCTGAAGCATGTTCTAGGCATATTCCCCTATGAAAGAAGAAGACACGAGTAGTAATACCAAAGAAGAAGAGCAGGAGTAAACTGGAGAGAGAAAGACGCTCCCTCTACAGAAGACGACGAAGAGTCGCTGAGCTCCTCAGGAGTGCTAAAATATCTGATACACGAAAGGAGGCGCTGACCAGGGAAGGGGAAACTATCGAACTTAAGTTAAATGACTTACAGGAACCAGGAGAGACAGGAGGAGCTTAAAGCTATTAGTGAAATTGAAAGAAATTCAAAATATTTCTTTTCATATGCCAAAAACAAGACAAATACCACATCTAGTATCTGGCCCTTACTCAGCCAGGATGGGACTTACACAGATGACAACAAGGAAATGAGTGAAATATTGAAATCCCAGTACGACTCTGTGTTTAGTGAACCACTGATCGGTCTGAGGATCGATGACCCAAATGATTTCTTCGTGAATGAGCCTCAAAACTCCAAAAATGTATGCCATATTTCCGACATTACCCTAACTCCGATAGATTTCGAAAAAGCCATTGACAACATGCCTATGCACTCAGCCCCGGGCCCAGACTCATTGAACTGTTTTCATTAAGAACTGCAAGAAACTCTTCTCGCGTGCCCTAAGTACACTATGGAGGAGGAGCTTGGACATGGGTGAAATTCCACCGCCACTTAAAACGACGGATATAGCCCCACTCCATAAAGGTGGCAGCAAAGCATTAGCCAAGAACTATAGACCAATAGCTCTGACGTCCCACATCATAAAAATCTTTGAAAGAGTGCTAAGAAGCAGGATTGCAAATCACCTGGATTCCCAAAATCTGCACAATCCAGGGCAACATGGGTTCAGGGCAGGTCGCTCCTGCCTCTCACAACTACTGGATCACTATATGGCCTTGGATGCACTGGAAGAAAATCAGAATGCGGATGTAATATACACAGACTTTGCAAAGCATTTGACAAATGCGATCATGGCGTAATAGCCCATAAAATACGTGCTAAAGGAATAACTGGGAAAGTGGGGAGATGGATATTCAACTTCCTAACAAATCGAACACAGAGTAGTGGTCAACAGAGTTAAATCGGAGGCTGCCATAGTGAAGAGTTCTGTTCCACAAGGCACAGTACTCGCCCTCATCTTATTCCTCATCCTCATATCAGACATAAGACAGATATACATCACAGCACCGTATCATCCTTTGCGGATGATACTAGGATCTGCATGAGGCTGTCATCTGCTGAGGACGCGGTTAACCTCCAAGAAGATATAAACAAAGTTTTCCAGTGGGCAACGGTAAACAATATGATGTTCAATGAGGACAAATTCCAACTACTCCGTTATGGAAAACTGGAGGAGATAATAACTAGAACAGAGTATACTACTGACTCGGGCCATACAATAGAGCGGAAAAATAATGTAAGGGACCTGGGAGTAGTAATGTCTGAGGATCTCACTTTCAAGGATCACAACAGTGCCACGATCGCACGTGCAAAGAAAATTATAGGATGGATAATGAGAACGTTCAAAACGAGAGATGCCAAGCCAATGATGATCCTTCTCAAATCACTTGTTCTCTCTAGGCTGGAATACTGCTGTATATTAACATCTCCATTCAAAGCAGGTGAAATCGCAGATCTAGAGTGTGTACAGAGATCCTTTACTGCACGTAGAAGTTCTGTCAAGCACCTTAACTACTGGGAACGCTTGGAAGCACTTGACTTGTACTCTTTGGAACGCAGGAGGGAGAGATGTATCATAATCTACACTTGGAAAATCTTGGAAGGAATGGTCCCAAATCTGCACACAGAAATCACTCCCTACGAAAGCAAAAGACTGGGCAGGCGATGCAAAATGCCCCCAATAGAAAGTAGGGGCGCCATTGGTACACTAAGGGAAAACACCATAAGTGTCCGGGGCCCAAGACTGTTCAACAGCCTCCCATTAAGCATTAGGGGAGTTGCCAATCAACCCCTGGCTGCCTTCAAGAGAGAGCTGGACAGATACCTAAAATCAGTGCCGGATCAGCCGGGCTGTGGCTCGTACGTTGGACTGCGTGCGGCCAGCAGTAGCAGCCTAGTTGATCAGGCCCTGATCCATCGGGAGGCCTGGTCATGGACCGGGCCGCGGGGGCGTATCCCCGGAATAACCTCCAGGGTAAAACTGGCTGCTATAACAAGTTCACTCTACCAGATTTCAACCATAATGGCTTCATGGGCCACATAGATATGTCCTCGGGAGGCAGCAAACACGATGGGCCCAACAAACTATCAACAAGGATGTTTAACCCTCCTTCCACAAGAATATCACTTAAGACAAATCTGTCGTTGAGAGTTTGGTACATACGTCACCCACGGTTACCTGTTTGTAGGTACTCAGGAGCCCTATCCCTCCCCAGTGTAACTTGTGGCGTGCATCTGACATGAAGTACATTTCAGCTGTTTGTCCACGGTTTAGATATTTTCGCTTTCGTTAGGGTTTATATAATTCCTGTTCCTGTGGGAAGCTCCGGTAATTATAATTTAAGTTGTCCAATATTTTTAGTTGGTAATAGTTTTTCCTTCGTTTTGTTTCATTTTGTATTGCAGATCATTTAGTGCTCTTGGCAGGTTAAATTTCAAAACTACCTCTCTGCCTCTCAGGTCTGTCTAGACTAAATGACCTGAAGGACCTGAAGTGTCCGGGCGTCGCCTAGGGAAGGCGGCATAGTAGCTTGGGAATCCTCTTTGATTAATGACATCCTTGGGGATGTCTCCGCCTCTTCCAGAGTCCTCCCACACCCTGACTCAGCAGCAGACTTGATGTGGAGCGAGCGAGAAGTGTCAAGTTGGAGCCGTAGATAAGTTTTTAGACTGTATAATTATATGTATTAGCATTATGCAAGAAGCTCGAACAAGCGATACAAGATGCACAATAACCACAGGAGGAGTTTAATAGCTCTAGGCCTTTCGTATTGCAGTCATCACATCGGGAGCTTGCAGTGTTGCAGAAATAAGTAAGAGATCTTGGCAGATTCGTTCAGAGGACGCTCATGCTAGGGTAACAACACCTTGTTAACTTTTGCAATCTTGCTAAGATAAAAAAAATGGCTGTAAACGCTCAGGTTGTGGCTACAAGAGTAGATTCATATATCCTGGCCCCGTGTTTTCAACTCTTACCGACCAGCTTGATTAATATCACCAGGGCCCGAATATGTTAACTTACGTACTGTTGAAACTATGATGTAAAAAAAGTTTTGAAACATTGAAGTGAATCAGTTTTCTTCCACATCCTCCCATCTAGTGTGTTCCATTTATCACCCGGAGTCTGAAAAGTATTTCCTAACATCCCTGTGGGTTATTTTATATCTAGTTACTTTACATAAATAACCCGCACATGGCTTACGACGACGTTTCGGACCGACTTTGGCTAAGTCGGGCCGAAACGTCGTCGTAACTACCTCTTTCCGTTGTGTGGGTTATAAGTTCCATTCACGGTATTGTACTTTCTTTTTGTTGTTGTTTCTAGTTGCTATAAGTTTTCTGCTGTGTCCATGACAAATCCTACCCCCTATCCACTATCTAGTTGTAGTCCCTGGAGTATATGTTGCATATCATGATCAGAGGGGCGTGTCGGGGGTGGGAGTCTGTTGTGCTGTGATAGTACTACAAAATTATGACTAAGGACCCAGCGAAGTTCTTGACTTAATGCGAGTTTTTAGTATCTTGGTTTTCATTTTAAGTTATATTCTCCAAATTCTCTTCATGCGCGTTTTTTTTTTTTTCAATTGCATGGGAGGGGTAAAGAAAAATTGATAGGCGTGTATACGGTTGGTAGAAGAATAGGGAGACTAAATAAAATGGTGAAAATGGGTGGTACGGGTTTATTTTAGCGACTTCAGTCCTAAGATTATGTAAGGTGAGAGAATTGGAGGTAGGAGTGAAACGTGAGACGAGGCCGAGAGTGAATGGACTGGTGAGGAAGATGGTGGTGCTAAATACGGGATAGGGATGCTTGATGTGGATTTCGTAAGGAAATAAAAGAAAAGTGAATATCAAGTGAGAAACATTAAACCTAATGTTCTTGCAAGAACTGAAGAGAACATTAAAGTCCCGATTATATAGTATAGGCAGACTGATTGACTGGAGGCACACACGTATACTTGGACTGGCGGGCTGTTGAACGGCAGGGTGAACATAGTTTGTGATATAGCAAAGCACTTCATTGTAGGATAACATTAGCAACCCAGTTACACTTCTGGATATACAGCACAATACCTTGTTGCATGCATTACCAGTAGTGTATTGGTCTTAAGTTTACTAATTATTACTCTTGGATTCCTTACGTAGTCGGAGTAACCAAAGCTGTATGTTTAAGTTAATGTTTAGTGCTAATTTTATACCAGTGTTAATTTATATATATCCACCTTGAACTGCTTTATGCCATTTCGTGCAAATAGTTCGCCCAGCAGGTTAATGAGAGGAAAAATGGCAAATTGTAGATGCATTGTCACGTCGTAAAGTTTATATCATCACAATTTGGATCACACAGCAGTAACTACCCTAATGTGTGTAGTGATCTGGGGTAAGTGCACGGTCTAATAATGCATGCAGTTGGCCAGGACCTGTTATTCCCAGGGCTGCGTCGTGCTTAACCCATTACTGTAAAACACTGTTACGACTTTCATGTGTGCTTAATAGTTCTTATTCCTGTAACATTTTCTTAGCAGCTGAAGAGGCCTGGTTTGAAACTGGACTCCCGGGGCGTTGAACCCGGGAACCATTAACAGATATATGTAAAGTGCTGTCTTAGTAGTAGACGTTATAGCAACTGTAATATTTTAGTCTACCGTGAAATGTACACTGGCTACCAGATGAATACGACTCTCCACATTATTATACCCACACACTGCCAACAAACTTCATTAATCTGCCAAATAATTTAAAGGACAGTTTTAATATTTGCTCTAAATGGTTTTAATATGCATATTTATATTAAACCGAGAATTCAAGAATAGTTTCGTGTAACGTTAGTTTCGTGTAAATATCAACACTAAAACATCGACGCATTCTTTTCGTCGGGACATTCCTTTATCTGTTAAAGTTGACAGGTAGTGATAGGTAGAAGTAATTAAAGGTGAGAGACGACGCGCCTCCTGTAGTGATGGTAATGAGGGGACAGGGACCTATCTACCCGCTGTCTACCTGCTGATGGTTACGGGCATCGTTAAGAAAATACTTTCTCCGTTACGAGACCAGAATATGAAATGACTTGGAAGAATAGGAAAAGTTTTCTGTCTGTATCACGCCTCCAGCTCGTCGATGGACCCTGAGCTTTTATTTTCATGTCTACAAAGAACAAAAAGGCATAATACCATGACTAGAACAATACACAACCCGCACATGGAGAGAGGAGCTTACGACGACGTTTAGGTCCGACTCGGACCGAAACGTCGTCTTAAGCTCCTCTCTCCTATGTGCGGGATATTTGTGTATTTCCATGTTGAATCACCCACTCAGTCTTGCCCAATTTGCATTGATATTTAGAATTCATTTATTGGTTAGCGGAATTAATATCTATGGGATAAATAATGTTTGCTTTGAATTTGTTGTGTGACGTTTTAAGCTGTTACTGGTGTAAAATAGTGGTAGCGACTTGTGTTGCGACCCTGCAACACAAAAATCAGGGATAGTCCCAGTGAAGAGATTTTAATATGTCAAAGGGTATGTCGAGATCTCGGTGATATTCTATGTGGGATTTAGCGAGATTGACTTTTTGTAGCTCGTGTTACATGATGTGAATGTTCGGAGGTTATTTACTGAGTAGAACTTTGACCTATTGGTCCCAACGCTCTGTAAATTAGCCTCGTGTGGAGAGATCTTGAATTGAAAACCAGGAAGTCTCTCTTTGCCGCTGCTTGGATTAGTCGAGAGGAAGCCCAGGGGACGTGATCACCTGGGGCAGTAGATAATAAGGAGCAGGCAATAACCTCGTCCTGTGAGGCCAGTGTTCTTACTCACTTTGTGGCTTTGCTAGAAACCAGTTTTAAGCTGAAGAGATGTGGTAATGTTGATGCCTCGACTCCGGGGACTTCTAGGATTTGCACTTTTTAAATATTGTTTTTGTTTGAAATATATTGAAAATTAGTAAAACACTCCATGCAATATTTCATGCAAGAAAAGTCAAAGGCAGAATAAAATCGGTAGTAGCAGTAATTGAAGGGCAGTGGTTGATCTTGTACTGTTTCGACTCTCGTTTTAAGCCGATTACTGCACTGGTGGGAAGGCAGAGGATGACATGAGGGGCGCTCTAGTTGAAGCGAGAAAGGAACTCTTGGGGGGGGGGGGTAAAAATCCTTGTATGGGAATTTATTTTCCGAAGAGAAAGCATTTGATAGTGACCAGATTTTTGGGGGGGAGGGGGTGGAAGGGTAGCGAAGTGTGTGTGTGTGTAATCATGATCTAGAAGTGGATAGTTCTGAACGGTAAAAATAGGGAGGAAGCTCGTCTCGTGCTTAACGGACAGAGGATCGAGCCTTCCTCACTTATGCTGAATGACCCACGTGGGTTTAGCATGATATTACAATAAAATCTGAGAGGTCTATTAGTATAATTCTTTTCCAATGATAGTTCAATATAGCTTATTGCTGAAAATAGACTTGATTGAACTTGTTTATCGGCCAGCACCGACTTAGTCAAATCAGTAGAGTAGTGAGCATATCACTGCTGGAAGTGGTGGAAATAATAACGAGCTGAGGGTGTCAGACCTGACGTGGGAAGAGTAATCTGAATTTCCAATTGCGCTCCGTCCTGACAGGGTAATGACGGGTGTTGTATTAAAAGTTGTGGAAGTGCCTTCCCTTCCCTTCCTTTCCTTTCCCTTGCCCAGCAACCATGGCCACTTAGGGGAGAGTTGTTGACTCCGGTGACGGGCTCCTGATCCCAGGAATAGGATACAACTCTCCTCCACCCCTTCCGTGCTTGGATCAAACTCCAGTGTGTTATTTTTCTAGGTGTTGCATGACCACCACACTTTTAGCGCTTTCCATGAACAGTGTTAATGACTGTAGAGAAGAAAGAGAAATGGAAGAGGAAAATCACAGGGAGGTATGAGAAATGGCAAAAATGGGATACAAGACAGGGAAAGACTGTGTTGTAGGATAGTGCGCTAGAGGTGTGTGGAGGCTTACATGGAAGAAAAATCTTTGAAAGTTTGGTAGTAGTACACCACTGAGTAGCACAAAGGTGTTGAGGAATGTTAAGAGCCATGATGAGAGTGAATTGCAAACATGAAAAATAAGAAAGTATGAAGATGCGAGGGATGTGTTGTGTGAGTATACCAAGCAAGAAGGGACGTGGGGAAGAGCCGCCCTCCACAGCGACCTACAAACACTGCATGCTCCTCCATCCTCTTCCGGATCCCCTGAGACACGTCCTCTGCTCGCCCTTCCTCTCGTGGTTCTTTGCTTTCTCTCTTCCCCTCATCTGTTCCGGTCACTCAGAATAAAGCTCAGAGCTTTCTGGAGCTACCAAAATCTTTTTTTTTTATAATGGAATTGAACCTAGTACTCATCTTCAGTTACGAGTTAAATACTTTTTTTACCATTTTGAGAACTGTATAGAAAATATTAATAAAAACCCATTCATATTACTTTGACTGGAGTATTATTATTAAATATGTCAGAATGACACTTGTGACCACAATTCGTTTAGGTTGTGAAACAACTCGTGAAACAGAACTGCTACCTTTGATATACCTTTGGTGAGTTTGGAGTGTCTCGCTACTCTGTGCTGAGAGGATAAACTGTGTATCAGCTGTTTTTGATACGTACAGTCTTTATGGAGGTATGTACAATAAGCAGTGGCAGTGCCCAATAAGTTTACCCTTAAGCCAACAGTATCAAATAGATCGTTCAGGAGTTTGACGCCAACGAATATGAATGGAAGGTAACGACTCTTAGAGGAAGTCCCTCTTGCTGACGTAACGGTGTGGCACCCAATATGGCTCGCTGGCCATACACCGAGAGGACAGGTCACAGGTGCGCTGCCTCCTTATAGCGAAATTTTGAGCGTGAGGCAAGAATTTCTGGAGGAGATGAAGTCTTAGCCTGATATGGCGAAAAGAGGTAGATCTGAAGTTGAGGTGGCAGTTGAGATGCGTTTGGTCGCTGGAGATTGTGATTGTGGTGGTTGCTGGGAGTGTTGCAGCTGGTGGTGTGTTGATGGGCGGGATGAATGGCGTGTGGGCGGGCGTGGCTAGTTAAGGTAGTGGTGCGGGGGGGGGGGGGAGGGGTTAAAATCCTCGCTGTGTTTGTTCATCTCGTGGAAAATTTCGTGTTAGGTTGACCTCGAAACTGGCACACATCTGTTGACAAGGCAGTGTCGTGTCTCCCGGGAAGTTTGCGTGATGGTCTTACTCAGATGGGTTTACCCTGAGAACCAAGGTCTTGCATCATGTCGTATTGTAAATTTTAATGTTTTCTTGTAAATATTTTGTTCAGTTGTAAACACTATAGTGACGCCACCTACAACTGCTGCACCTCTCCTGCCATACGGTTTATAAGCTCCTTCTCTCATGCCGTATTCTATTCAAGATTGATAGACTGACCACATCGACTCAAGGCTGAGAGACTGATTACCTCATTCTCCTCCTGTTCAAGTTTATCCTTTGTATGGACTGATGAAGCCACTGTGTGGCGAAACGTTTCCTCAATAAAGATACCCAAGAGTTGCAAATGTGTCTAATTTAACAACGTGTCGGTTCTTTGAACCATTCATCTACAATACTATAGTGATGTCTTCTTAATTTCACGATGAGCTTTAGCGTCAAACAAGGGGCTAGAATAATTTTATTAACACATCGGCCGTTTCCTACCGAGGCAGGGTGACCCGGAAAAGGGAAAATACTTTTATCACTCCATCACTGTCTTGCCAGAGGCTCGCCTACACTACATATCCCTGAAGATAACTTATTTATCAGGCTTTTCAGATAGGGAGGTACTCGCCTGTATGTGGCTTTGGACCCGCTTCTCGCCTTGCTGTTTGTCAGATTCACTACTAGTCTTATCGTACGTGCTCATGAAGCTATGTATGGAGGGTGCCTCCGTCACTTCAGATATCATTCCACTTTCTGGCCACCCGGAGACTGAAGAAATACTGACATCCCTGATGTTCGTCTGTCTTCATATTCCATCCGTGTCAGAGTTCTCATTTCTCTCCTCTCAGAACCTGGATGTTACCTGTCCCTGTCTACCCTATCAATTACCACGAGTATTTTGTATTATCGTATATCCCCTGGTTCTTCTGTCCTCCAATATCGTTCGACTGTCTTCCTTTGCATCTCCTCAAAGTAACGGTAAAGTATATCAAAGGTACAGGTATAACACATGCTCCTTAGCTCAGGAATAAGCCTTGTTACATCTGCACTTTCTCCAGTTCTGTGAAGTGTAGGTTTCATACAGGTGCTGCACATTCAAAGATGGGCCTAACATGTCTAAAATGCCTGGTGTGGCAGGGGGGGGGGGGAGCCGCTCACCTAATTGTGGTTGCATGGGTCTAGTCTCGGCTCCTAGACCCGCCTCTTAACTTGCCGCTTGCCAGATTCACTCTCAGCCTCGTGTGCGTGCACACACAAATATTTCACTTTAATTACTCATTTAAAGAATTAAATTAGTTTAGATGTTGGTCTATAGATGAATGGCAGTCTTAATGATTCACGTGCAGTCGATGGTCTTGAAACCTTAATCATATCAGGCTGTCTTTTTTACACTATTTGGCGTTATTTTCTTAAGTAAGCGTTAAGCTGTTCGCATAGATTTTGCTGCCCGGGGCACGGAGACATACATGGTATTTTACACCCTTATGAGGAAACACCAAAGGTCACATGCATTTGTGACTACAGGGTGATGCCAGCGACGCTCCAGGGGTCACAAGAGGTTTAAAGAGCGGTCCAAGCCAATGTGGGGCAACTAACAGTAGGAGGTTCACTTCTAGGTATTGTGGGCGTGGGTTTTATCAGCGTGGGATCCATCCTGCCCAGCCAATTGCTGGCAGACCCGCGGTGGCCAGTCACTAGTATTGAAAAACTACTCCAGCAAGCTTCAGAGTTGCCCACCATGCATTCTTGTTTTTGTATAATATGAGAGAACCGTATAGTTGTCTTACAGATGTTCCCAAACTTGTAAAACATTTTCTTCACATATACCAGTTTAACCTATATTCTGATGCTTTCCAAGATCTTTGTGGCAATTATTTGACTTAAAACTTGGCATTGCTTCGCATTTCTTTTACTTACTATTTTTTCTTATTACCGTTCTCCTGGTGAGCTCTATATCATAATTATTCTTCCAGAACTTCAGCTGTTTAAGTTTATATCCTTTATCTCACACCTCAAGGAGATACCTTGTGTGTAAGGTAGTGCAGGTTTGAGACAACCTGGAGAAAATAATCTTGCCAGAATATACTGTATGCTAATGGCTTTCTTTTGTGCTTAATATTTTATGTAAACTGCATTTTGTATGCTTTAGAAAAGAAATAAAGTCGTATAAAGTATTATAAATAGACTGTGTGAGACTTTCTCTACGTCAGTACACTTTCTTGCCTTCAAAAATCTGCCCGAGGAAATCTCCGCCCGTAACCCGTTTCCGTTAGGTCGGCAACGTTGGAGAACCCCAATCATATAATTTGCCAAGTCTGGGGTTTAATGTTTTACCGACTTGCATGTAAAAGTACGGCTTGCACTTGCGTATTCCACATAGTGATTGCAGCGGTTGTTAGTTTACGAATTGATGAGGTTGCAGTGTTGCATCAGAGGATTAGTCATGTCAGCGAAGCTACGGTGTTTATGGAATCAAACTAGCTGTGTAATGCAGGAGCGTTATGCCTCGGCCCGGTACTGGGACGAGCGTGGGAGTAAATAGAGCACTGAGGTACGTGTAGCAGTTACTGATGTGTACACTACTAGGATTTTGAAGGTTAGGTACTTGGATGACTATCTTCTGACGTTTACACTAAAATAAATTTCTCGGAGTAAATTATTTAGGTTAGGTTTGATAAGGTTAGATTAAGTCGAACTAGAGTTCGTCACGGCCACGTTGGCAGGAGTCATTTATAACAACTTGCATTTGTGGTAAGTGGGGCCTGTGCTAACCTCTGTTTGGTGTCTAAATATACCTAGTTTGATGACTCTTATTGTAGCCAGCTGGCCCAGTGGCTTACGCGCTGGCCTTGAGTTTTATGACTCGCGCGCCACGAGTTCAATCTCCACCCATTTTTTTAAGGTTAGATTGTCTTCTGTAAGACGAAGTTCAACCAGAATTAAAAATTTGCATCCAAGTAAACATAAATTAGTTAAGAGCGGGTGTGTATACTTAAGTACTCAGATTTAAAGTTGACAGAAGTCTCCCCTCGTAGCTCATCTTTAAGGTTGTTCAACAATTATTACTGGTTGCTGGATTATCCCCATCATTCCTTCTCTTAAGATTGTGGAATTAGACGCTTCCACTTCCAGTTTATTTCAGTTTTCTACCCGAAGGGTTGATAAACATACCTCCAAACATCCATGCTACTTTTTTTTAATACCTTCATGTCCCCAGTCCTCTTATTTTAAATAGTTTGTCCGTATTCGCCGCCTCAATTTCTTAGTATCTTGTATGTAGTAATCTGTCTCGGCTAGTAGTCAGGCTTAATTAGTTGATTTAGTTTGGTTAGTCTTAGGATCTGGGCTTCAAATGTTTAAACCTGTGATTAGGTGCCGCTTCTAAGATTGGTCTGACGTAGCTACGTTAGTCTGCCTTTCGTTTTATCAGCTTTTAACCATTGCTGATCCAATAGAAATGAATTTTTAAATACTCCGCTTGCTATAAGTAATCTTGCAGACGTTTGTTTGCAGGTCAGGCGCCTCGACACAGCTGTGTTTGCTGGTAAACACATTTCTTCTGTCTGCAAATATTAAGAACTATGCATCACTTGCAGAACAATCGACCAGTTGTTTAAAATGAGATGTTCCTGCCGTGTTAGTAGGAGGTTTAGTAAATGTTATGAATGTTTTTAAACCGGTTAGAAAGTCGCCGTGGATTACCGAGTCTAAAGCCAGTTTTTTTTACATATACCAAAGTTATCTGCAGAATCACGCGCGGATTAAAACAAGAGGGTGGAGTACTACTAGTACCTGTTTCAGAAACTTTCTCTAAGCAGTTGTGCAACTTGATAAACATAAGCATGAAGCAGCAACAACCTGGTTGCCTAGGCAAGCACCATACAAACATAACACACGGCCTGGCTGCAGGTGGATGGAAACTCTTCAAAGGTCTTTTACTTATTAAGTAAAAAATCTTGGCTATGATAACTTTTAGGCGGAAGGTTTGGGTATAACCTCTGTGCGAGGCTGTGTTGATACGTGTCCCGCAGTTCGGTTGGTAGCGCACTCAGCTCACACATTGCGTAGTTAGATCCCCGGTACGGGTGGAAACATTGGGCGTGTTTCCTTAAGACTCCTCCTGTCCCTGTTCACCTAACAGTAAGTAGGTATCCGGATGTTAGCAGACTGATGTGGGTCGCATCCTGGGGACAAAATTAACCAAAGTTGCCTGAAATGCTCTGCATAACCAGGGGCTTTCTATATTACACGTCATTGATGATAGTTATTGTCTGTATAAGTTGTATCATGTACTTGTAGAAATAAAGGATTATTATACCTTCAGAAGATCTTGAGGCTTGGTCTGGAGGATGGTGTTGGTGTACTAGTGTCTCTCTCCAACTTCCTCCACGCTAGGCTGTGATCCTCCTCACAGCCTAGTGGGTAGAGGTGTACTTGGTGGGATATAATCTGCCTCACAAGATTACTGTCAAATTTATTTATTTATTCATTTTTTTTTGTCTTGATTACACCTCGTTGGATGAGGCATTGTTAAGTTGCACGCGCTGGTAACGAAGGTAAATAACACGTCAGATTTTAATTTGCAACCGTTCGAGAAAGGCGCAGTTGGTGTGGGTGCAAGAAAAGGTCGTCGACATGACTGAGAGGAGAGACTAACAAATGAATTTTTTGTAGTCAGGCGATGAGAAGAGCGGTAAGGGACACGTAAGTTCCCCGGTCTTCTAATAACATGTTCATTTTTTCCCCTTATCTATCTTGTCCATAATTACTATCGTATTTACTCTGCTTTCGTGAGGTCAAGTCTACGATCTTTTCTTAAAACATGGTATGACTTAACAAATCTTTGTCATCGAAGATTTGTTAAGTCATACCATGAATTAAGGAAAGATCCTAGACTTCACCTTACGACAGCAGACAAAATAAATACGATAGTAATTATGGACAAGGTAGATTATAGGGGAAAATGAATGTATTAAGAGACAAGGGAAACTCACGCGTCCCTTAAGGGTGGCCCTGGACTGCATGTTGTCAATGAATGTTTTTTTTTTTTTTTTTTTTTTTTTTTTTGGAGAGAGCATGGTTCCCTAGAAGAAAACAGTTACTGCAGCTAAATAATTAATAAAATAGCAATACAACAATAGCCAGAGTAAACAATTGTTCAACTACTAAAATACTTCTGCTCAGAAAAGTTGTACTGAGGATCGTGGCCACTGTCCTGGTCGATATACCACTCATCTTCTCTCCCTTCACCCCGTGTGGCCTCATTTGTCCTCATGTCACAACACTTGGCTCATGACTCCCGCTGCAAGGTTTAACGAGGCGTTTACAGCTGCAATCACGGCACTGTAGGATACGACGGGACCCCATAGGGCCTACAGCCAACGTCCTGCGGTGACTGCTGCCTGACTCCCCTCCACCCTCAGAGCAGACAGGAAGAGGTGTAACCACCCTGCACGACAAGTGAATAATAATGGTGTGGTAGATAGAAAGACACGGGCTTGCTAGATTGTCTCCTGTTGCTATTTGTTTTTTGTCAATGTGGAGGAAGATTTTTGGATTATGGTAACTTTCAAATGCTAACACTATTGTTAGTTTGGTCAGGGGAGGAACCTAACTGATTTTTGTCACAAGAACACTTGCCTGCAGGTGGATTGCCGTCTGAAAATAGGGTGGGCACTAGTTCTTCAGCGGACCGTGGTAACTGGACTATATACTAGCTTACTTAGTGTTAGATCTCCGACCAGCGCAGGTAAGCTGTATGTCAATGTTGGAGTTACCGACACAGTGTTAAGCTTTGTCAAGCCGTAACGGCTTGACAAAGCTCCTGGAGAGCTTTCAATACATTCAGGAAAAATAGTTGCATACGCCAATAGAAAAAAATAAATGGTTTTATTTGTGTTAAACTGGCTGCTCCTTTACGAAAGTCAAGAACTAGGTACCTCAGAAAATTCCGTATCTCAACGCATATAAATTCCACAAACAGATTTGCAACTACTCAAGAGGTTTCAGATGTATCCAAAGCAGCCCCTCCATTCTGTTTGGTCTCGGCTGATTGTTGATGCGTCCTCCAGGCTGCTGCTAGGGGGCTAGGATGAGGCTTAACCCCGGGGTTGGGGGCCGCGAGAATAAGAAACCTCTCGAAACAGGTCCCAAGTAAATAATAGGCCCGTGTGTGCTCAGGGCTGTTAGTTGATGCATCCCGCAAGCTGCTCATTCGTTCGTGTGTGCTCAGGGCTGCTGGTGAATACTCCCTGCACCCTTCCTGTCGTCTCTCTCGGCTCATCAGGTATTCTGTAGAGAAGCTGACGGGTCTTGATTGTGAAAGCAGCGGTCAGGCATTACCTACCATGTCTACGTGTGATGTCAGCTCCTCACTTGAGTACGCGCTCCTTCCCTCTCTCTCCTCTTATCTCCCTTCTCTCATCTTTCTCCCGTCTTTCTTCTTTCCCATCTTGCCGCATCATCCCTTCCCTTATACTTTGCTTTTTTTCGGAAACCACGTATCACCCATTCTCAAATACTGCAGTATCGTATACAGTCTTAATTCTCTTCCCCCTGTGTCCACCCTTGCCTTCCTGAAGATGATGATGCTAACTTGTCATGAAACTTTAGTGAATGATCATCCTTGAAGATAATGGGAGGAGGGCTGGATGCCTAGAGGAAGAGCTTTCCTGTGCCTTTACAACTCAGGTAGAATGCCAGACGACCCTCATCACAGGAGTTCCTCACCTTGGGTGAAGGGTTGGTACATGGAGTTCTCACGGGAAGTCTGTCCTAGCAGCTAACCCCAGGTTACTGTGATCCGGTTCACATATTCTCCCTCGGCGCAGAGGACTTATTGAGTGAGAGTGAGTGAGTGAGAGAGTGAGTGAGTGAGAGAGTGAGTGAGAGAGAGAGTGAGTGAGTGAGAGAGAGAGTGAGTGAGAGAGAGAGTGAGTGAGAGAGAGAGTGAGTGAGAGAGAGAGTGAGTGAGAGAGAGAGTGAGTGAGAGAGAGTGAGTGAGAGTGAGTGAGAGTGAGTGAGTGAGTGAGAGAGAGAGTGAGAGAGTGAGAGAGAGAGAGTGAGAGAGAGTGAGAGAGAGTGAGAGAGAGTGAGAGAGAGTGAGAGAGAGTGAGAGTGAGAGTGAGAGTGAGAGTGAGTGAGTGAGTGAGAGTGAGTGAGTGAGTGAGAGTGAGTGAGTGAGTGAGAGTGAGTGAGTGAGTGAGAGTGAGTGAGTGAGTGAGAGTGAGTGAGTGAGTGAGAGTGAGTGAGTGAGAGTGAGTGAGTGAGAGTGAGTGAGATGTACACGGGAAAAGTAAAGATTTTAGGGCTCGCATGACAAAACTTTCACTTAACAATTTTTTAAAGTGAATGAGGTGGCAAGGGGTTACGGCCCCTCTTAATCGGTTACTTTTTTTTTTATTTTGATCTTCAGGGAAGTAGTGAGAGCATTGCTTGCTCAGAAAAAACTTGTGTAGTCAATTACATATCGGACGTTAAACCCCAAGAGCTTCAATCTGGGAAAGTAACAATTTGGTTGTCTCTGGTGCAGCTTCGATGACTATGATTTAGCTGGTGACCACGAGACCCCAGTCTGCAGCTTCCCACGTTGGAGACTGGGTGCCGCTGACTCTCTGCATGACCCCAGACATTTACTTTCTTTTTGTTTGCATAATCTTCGATGCTTGCGCGACGCGGTTTTGTTGATGTGTGGTGATCATAAAGCGCCGCTTGCTACCTCCAACTACTCCTGCATCACAAGTAAGTCGTCTGAGACCTGGCCGCAGGGACGATGATCCCTGAAACCATTAACAGATCACGTTATTCCATTGAATCATTCATTGAGAGACAGCGATATTGAGGAATATTAGAGAAACGTTAAACCAGTAAGGTGTATATAGCGCCTGGAAAATGGGAGGGGTGGAAGGTAACAGGTTTAATGTAAGGAATGGGAGGATAGACTGCTTTCCGAGGTATTGTCTGATCTGTCCACGTTTTAGCGTATCCCCATGATAAAAATTCTAAGTTGAGAAGCTTAGCACTTGCCAAGACTGAGGAACTGACCACGTAGTAAGTCTGTTATCCTTAGATTTTTAAGTCATCTCTAGTTCGACCTAAGTATGTTGATTAGGCCAAACGTTTCTGCAATAAAGATAATAGTGTGATGCACATGTCTTAACCAACCACTTGTCAGTCTTGTACCCTCAGTACAATGATAGTGGAAGTGTGTTCAGGTAAAGGATAATAGTGTGCGGTGCAGTCACCAGGCTGAGCAGACGTGGGTGTTGGTACCGCTTGCACCACACCAGTGAAAAACTAATTTTAGCCACAGCTAGTTTACTTTTTCAAAGATAGTGTATATTTTTTTTTATTTTTGCTTTAGCTTGGTAAACATCTGAATATTAAGAAATTAATCACATTTCTGACAAGACGGTGAATATTTCAGTTTTTGGTTACCTTATCACAGTGGACGACGGCTGGCGTTAAAAAATTTAAGATGTCCTTAGATAGGATTATATTGCGCATTTTTTTGCTAAAATTTTATGCACGCGAATATGCCGGTCCATGAGAACTTTATTCGAAAAGTGTAAAAAAAAATATATTATGGGGGGAATGGGAAGGACTCTTGATTCAAGGAATTTGAACTATCCTGATTACCTGTCATTTCTCAGGCATTATAAGATCCTCGTGTAAAAAATAAATCGAGGTGTATGAGAGCCGTGGTTGAGCGGAACATGGTGATAGTGACTAGTATTGTTCCAGTCACTGTATTGTGCCCCTTTTTTGTTCTTTTTGATAAGTGACAGTTGCTGGGTTCAACCAGGAATTGGTTGAGGGCGGCGGGTGAGACATATAAGATACACAGATAAACCTCTAGCCAGAATTATGCGATACATTTTTAACGCTTTTTATATCTTTGTATTTCAGGCGATGGTAGTTATTGTTAGGTTAACGACAGAGCTGTGTAACACTTAATGTCTGGGTGTTGACTCTCACGTCCGCTCACACTGACAGATATATTGTAAAAAAAAAAAGTGTACACGAGCATGGAATTCAGCAGTTAAGTTCAGAGCAAAGTTTGGTCTGTTGGCCTGAATTGTGTAAGGTGGAAAAGGGCGGAGCTATTTCTAGTGTCGAGGTGGATTTTTTTTTTCCGCGGTATAATACTCTTCAACCTTTTACCAGCAGGTAAGTGTTACTGCAGCAAGAGGAAACTATATTGCCGCACCAAGTTGTGATGGCCTGTACGTAGCCATACGGGCCGCTGACAGCAATAGCGTAGTTTATAAATTACTTTCACGAAGTAATCGAGGTAAAAGTCTAGCCTCAGGCCGGACATCATCAGAACTCGTGAAACTGGTGACGGTAATGTAACAGGGGAACTAGTCTGACACGTTCCCTTGCTCCAGAAAGTACACCAATAATCTATTTTAGCCAAATAGTTTTATAAGTGTGGACGAACAGTCGTTTAGTTTGTGTTGTGGAGGTGTCGATAGATTGCAAAGTTGTCGGATTTCAGCCGTGAAGTACATACTTTATATATATATATATATATATATATATATATATATATATATATATATATATATATATATATATATATATATATATATATATATATATATATATATATATACACATACACATGATTAACCCTTAAACTGTCCAAACGTAGATCTACGTTTTTTTTCAACGTTTGAAATCGTGTAAAAAAAGTGGATCTTTTCTTTTTTTTACATTTGAAAGTGTAAAAACTGATTTACTTTTTTTTTTTGTTATATTTGAAAATATGTAAAAAAATCATAGATCTACTTTTGGAGCACTACGCATGTGAACGTAGATCTGCTTGGACAGTTTTAGGGTTAATATTTATTTTACACCGGCTTATTTTCAAGTAAATTCCCATCCCTGGGATACCACCCACATCAGTTGGAAAACACTCGTGTTATCAGGTTGTCATGCTTCTTTGTACCTACTTACTGCTCGGTGAATAGGAGCACTAGCACATGTAAGGACATGCTCCTCGTCTGCACCGCCCCAAGGTCGAGCTCGGGTCCTTGGCGTGTAGGCTAAATACGCAATCTCTGTGCATCGAATTTGCAGAGTGCTTGTTGTGGTTTGTGTTACTCCTGCTATTTCCACCACTAGTCGTATTCTTGTTTGCTCGTCATTATAAAACCTTGATTTTTCTTACTTTGTGCTTTAGAAAGGGGCTTAACCGTTCAAAGAAACCCTTACTGAGTACCACAACAACGCCAAGGACTGTATTGTGGGAAGTTTAGTCATTTCCTAAGTCATACTTTCTGGCGCACACGAGGACACTGATACACACTTGCTCCTCTTGTTATAGTAGTTTTGGTTTTTTTCCTCTTATAATTCTGCGAGATGGTTTCAATCCATGCTGGTAAAGATCCATCTGCCCTGCTATACTAAATTATCGCTAGTTATTCCTTTGTTGGTGTTCTCACCATTTTTAATATTACATGAGTTTCCCCTATAATTTCCTGTATAAAGCTTCAGTTTACAGTTTCTTTCTGTGGGGATTTTTTTCGTAATGCCTAGTCACTCCTATTTTTGGTTAACTACATTTCCTGCTTATTGTTTTTCCTTGTTCGTTTTCACCATTCTTCGCCTTCTCTTGCTATGCATCGTAGCATCTCTCTCTTCCCCTCTGTTATTCTCGCTGGTATTCTAGTCACTCCTATCAATGTTTATCATTCTTCTTTCATTCCGTAAATCCTTCTGAAGGTTTACTCCAGAGCCATAATGCTCGGATAATTTATAACCCTTTTACAGTCTTGTGTCGCAGACAGGGAAGTGGGGGGGGGGGTTAAGGGGCGTAAAAAAAAATACGAGGATAAATTATTGCAGAAGTGTCGGGAGAATTTACTCTCATTGATTTCTGCCTTGGTGATGCAAGAGTTGAGGGGGACTGGGGGGGGGGGGTTGACCTAGTACAAGTATTTTCATTTTTTTGTTTTTTTTTTAACCTTTTCCTGTTTTCGCCGCTGCCGTTTTCTTTTTCATTTGAAAAAGGTTAGTCTTTGTTGACATAACTCTGTGGCTTTTTTTTCGCTGATTTTTTTTTCAACTTTTAAACTTTATATTTTTATTTGGATTTTTTTTTTGTAATCCACTTCCGAAGTGTTACCGGTTGGTTTACGGTGGCTTCCTTTATGTAATTTTATATTAGCTATTCACTGTGTGCTTAGCCTCTTACCCCTGCCTCTCCTACCTCTTTCATAATATAGTATGAGTAACGGCTGGTATTGGTATCAAGTCGTGTTTACTAGCCTCTATTAAATTTTCATATGTTTTTCTGTTTTTTTTTTTTGGGGGGGGGGGGTGCGCTTCTCTCCTGCAGTACTGCCAGACGTTTGCTGCACCAACAACAGTAATGCTTTTCTTTCTTTTAGCAGTACTCTTTTGTTTAGAAAGATCTGTTAAATTGTTTAAAATTTCCAGTAGACTTGTAAATTCTTATTTCCTACTGTCCTTTCACTCTCATACTCGCATATTTTCCCTCGTACTTATACTTTCATTTTCAGGATGTGAAGCTCAGTTTTTGGTAACTGAATAGGTAATTACATTAAGGTTAAGATGAGGGTTCACTCCCCCCCTCATTAACTCCCACCAGGTTGCTCTTGCATACGTTACCTGCCTCATTAACCTCACAGTGTGTGTGTATCTGCCTACACCACCCGGACTCTTGCCGCTCATTACACCTCAACGACCCTTCCAGGGAGGCGGTACCTTGATGCTGACCAAGGGCTCTGGATACAAAACTGTAGCTACCCCTCTAGGGTGATTCAGGGAAGATAAACCTTAGGATCACGGACCTTAGGAAAGTGTAGCCCAGAAGGTGGGAATCTGGTTTAGGAAGTGTAGCCCAGAAGGTGGGAATCTGGTTTAGAAAGAATGTAGCCCAGAAGGTGGGAATCTGGTTTAGAAAAACACGTAAGCAAACACTAGGACATATTTATTAGGAAAAGTTTCAATCCTGGGATTAAACCTGATTGTCAGTAATGTACTTTTGACTGTACTCTGTAGGTTCACCTTTACTGGGGGGACCTCTGATTGCCGTCCATTATCCATTTGCTGTATTGCTCTTGCAGGTTTAGAGCTTCCTCTTTAATACAAATGCACCAGAGAGCTTAATGAGTGTAAGGGGACCAAGACTTCTAAAAGCTCCTTCCATGCATAAGGGGCATTAACACTCGGTTCCTTGCCGTCTTCAAGAGGGAAATTCGTAAGTTCCTAATGTCAGCTCCTGATCAGTCTATGGTGCATACGATGGACTGCGTAGGGGTGGCACCAACAGCCTAGTTGGTCAGTCCATTCACGTGAATGCCTGATCTAGGACCGGGGTGCAGGAAGCGACCAAATAAGGATTGTGTTGCCCCTGTTATGCTAACATGTGGTAGCATAGCACGAAAATTACGGCAAAATCTTAGAGATTAGGTATTTTGACTCGTGGAATTTTATCGGTAATCAGGAAACAGAATAGTCTTAAAATATCATCAGTTTCATTAAGCGTGGAAATCTTCGTATTTTAGTTGAAAAAAATAACATTTGTTACAGCAAGAAAGAAAATGTAATGAAAATGTAGGCAGGTGTAAGTGACCCACTAACCTATACAAGGTAGGCCCTGTTATGTTTATTTTCCACTGGCATTTAACCTATTTTTAAAATTTCAAAAGCAAAGCTGCAGTGTCTTGACAGAGAAAGAAGAGATGGGGAGGGGGATTAAGGGAGAGAAAGCCACGAGGGAGGAGAGAAATGGGGGAGGGAGGGAAGGGAAGTGTTGGATACGTACAGCTCTGCTTTAAAGTCGTACTGTGACCTTCTGTGGATGTCTTGTCCAGCTTTAAAGAGTAACGCCACCCACATCCCTCTGTGCCGCGCTTACTTTAATCCTTCCTTCATTCTTGGCTTGCTTTTAAAGACCAAGTGATTATGTTAAGCTTTAATCTCAAGTGTTGTTGCTCTGCTGGAAAAGCTTACTTTAAAGCTTATTCCTTCTTGTCTTGCTATCAGACACCAAGTGCTTATGTTAAGCATTATTTGGAAAGCTTGGATATATGAAGAACCTTCATTAGGTACCCTTGATGCTGATAATGGGCTCTTCCTTCATGGAATTGGAGCTCTCTTTTTTTATTCTTAAACTTGGCTACATCCAGTTTCCCAGGAATTGTATGACCCGTATAGATGTTGTCGTAAAGTTAAGCTCAAGGGGTGTGACAGGTGCGGCTTCAATAATGAAGTATACCATACATTACCGTTTATCTTGTGTAATATAAGACGTTGTATTCACCATGAAGTAATTTTTGGGATCATCGTCCTCTGTGGCTCAGTTTGGCCGGGTTCTTGGATAAATAACAAGAAGGCACAATACCGTGACTGGAACAATACCCAAATAACCCGCACGACGTTTCAGTCCGACTTGGACCGAGACGTCATCGTACGATTCCTTCTATGTGCGGGTTATTTGTGTAAGGTTCTTGGATGGTGGCGTGTTTAATCAGATTTTAGACATAAATTAACCTTGATAGTAGATGCCAGAAAGTAGTTTAGAGAGACGGGAACAATCACTGGGACGTGTTGCCTTAGTGTTTTGTCCGTGTCTTTAAACCTGACTGTTTGTGTATGCAGGTTAGGTGCTTAGACAAAGTTCGTCAGGAAACAGGACAAGTATTTTCTGGAGCGGGTCTTAGTTATATGATAACCCGTCACTAGAGCTCTTGCGGTCATCTGACCGAGGCCTTCCGCAGGCTTACCCCTCCATCCCTTTAAAAATTAATATTATATTGCATGCAGCTTGCAGTTGGCCTAGATACTAAATATCTTTTGTAATTATTTAACTTGCTTGTAATTGTATTAATTATTGTATATAATAGTGTATCATACATCATGCTTTCAGCTGTATGAATTTTAATTTATAAGAGTTAAGAGGTGACTGGAGGAGTTATACACACGATCTCTTGATGGAACTAGTACGCCACTGTGTTACATAATTTATGTACTGGCTTTTTTTGCATGACGTTGGGTTAGATCATAATTATTCGGTTGGCTGGTAGAGCATGATGACTTAAAAATTATCAGGGTAGAATATTATAGGTGTGTAATATTTAGATTCATTGTAATTCTTGTCAGTTGGTACTAAAGTTGAAATTAAACTCTCCATCCTTGTTAATATATCATTTAATGTCACCGGTGATGAGCATTATACGTGCAGTAACTGTTAATGAACTCGTCTTGGGGCTTAAGTGTGTAGGATGCGTAACATTGACAAGAGTACAGACTTGCCAGCACGATACCGTTGACATGCCCTATTTGGTGGCGGGGATCAAGGGCCGCCCATCTTCTGCTAGCACTCTTGGCAGCTACCACCGAAGACTAACTGTTTCAAAGACGATGTTTTTTTATGTAAAGATAAGGTGGGTTTTACCGGGCAAGGAAGTAGTGGGCAAGTTCACTTGTTTAACGTACGTACGTGTGTGTGTGTGTGTGTGTGTGTGTGTGTGTGTGTGTGTGTGCGCGCGCGTGTGCGTGCGCGTGCGCGCAGGAAGACTGTAGAAAGTTATACTCTAAAATGCTTCATATTTACACGTGAGTTGAATGCTTGAACCCACATGGAGACAAAAAAAAAAAAATAGGAAAGAAAGTCTGTCTTTACAATTCGTTCGTTTTCCTCGTTTAGCGCAGCCCAGTAATGCTTATATATATATATATATATATATATATATATATATATATATATATATATATATATATATATATATATATATATATATATATATATATATATATATTATATATATATAATGTATGTATGTTTTATTTTTAATCAGAAAAGTGCCATAATTTGTAACATAAAAAAAAACTTCCCTGTAAATGTAATTTGAAGACATCTTGAACTGAAAGCTGCTGAAGGAACTTAGAGATCTGCGTCCTGAAATACTCCCTTACTAGAGTGGGAGGTTCGTTCAGACTACAGAATATCTCCAGTGAAAGACAGGGATGTAATAAATGTGCCGTTAAGAGAGAGAATTATAATTAGTGTCCTCTAATTAAGTAACACAAGAGGTCTTGATAGTGATTCAGGACTGAGGAAAACCTGGTTTAAAATTTCTTATATGTGAGTTATTTGCGAGTTGTTCCAGCCACGGTATTGTAACTTCTAAGTAAGAGGACGTATCTACTCTCTTTAATATAGTTCTTGTAGACTGATCATGATCAGCTGGGTTGCAGTGCCAGCGTCTTGCTGAGAACTGCAAAAAAAGCAATGTGCGTGATTCAGGGTGATAAAAACCATAGCTCCCGGTCATGGAACGGTCCGTACCACTGATCTTTTAACATCAGATAAGAACATAGCCACTACTAGGAACCACCACCGTAAACCACGACCTGCACTGCTACCACGACCACCACTCATCCAGCACCAGCATGACCACCACCCATCACAACTTGTACTACCAGCACCGCTACCACAGCTGAGTGGACTTAACTACAGCTGAGTGGCATCTTGACAGTGTTTAAGCATGATACTGTGCCGATGACAACGAGGAATGTGCTTCTGTGAGTTGTGACACTAGGCACAGATGCACACACGCAGACAGACGACGATGCTCTTGGAGCAGGGAGAGAATGGACCTAGTAACGACCAGCCAAGAGGCGGGGTCCAGGAGCTACGACTCCACCCCTGCAACCACAAATAAGTCAATACAAACGCAAGCACAGCCGCATTCTGAAAAATGCACATACACATAACTAGCAGGCTAACTGCCTGTCCGCATAAGTGAAATTAGGTGTGTACTTGCCTGTTTATAGGTGCAGGGGGCAGTCTGTCTGGCTGTTAGTGGTTCACACACTTGTAACTTCATGAGCTCTAACATACTTTGATCAGGTTGTTATGTTGATAACCTTCATCTTGCAAACTCTGCAACTCTGTACTTTCATAGTAATTATTCCTGGCTGCAGTGACCCAGCAGCTAATTGCAACACACGTGGTCGTATTGCTCACTTGACCTCAGTGTTGCTACCACTACCATAATGTTTACCACATAATTGTTTATACATAAGATGTATATAGTAGTGAATGACTTCCCGAAAATTAATCTTCGATTTGCATGCGTGTTCGTGCAATTACAGGCACGGACCACGGTTAGAATCCCCCCTCCTTCCCCTCCATTCTTCTGTTTATTCATTTGGCAGTAACCCGTCTGATGCAAACCGACTTCCTTCACCTGAGTGAAGAAATACCTTGTGATGCTGGACAGGGAACAATGGTGATGCTGGACAGGGAACAACGGTGATGCTGGACAGGGAACAACGGTGATGCTGTGAAAAATATACAAATATTTTTAATATATGATTAAAAAATTTGTGTATTTTGAGCGCTCTCAATATCAAAATATTTGTTTACTATTAATTTATGTATTATCACTAGTCATTACGTATTTTCGTTAATGTGTTAACTAAATAGGGTTTAATAGTAGCATACATTGTATATAATAAGTCACGTCATACACAGGTGATATTGGAGCTTTAACCTAGAATAAACACTGTGACTTAATACCATTGGGGCTACTATACATTTAACTTTTATTGCGTCCAGAATTTCAGTTACTGATTCAGTAACCTACATGAATACAGAACAGCATATATTAACCTTCAGAGTGGAGCCAAACATGCCAGGAATGCTCGTTACGTCGATCATTTTATTGATTTAGAATCGCCATCCCTAACTTTATTATTTTGGGAGCTGGGCTCAAAATCGAGAAGTGAGAGGAATGCAATATGAGAAGTTGAAAGACCTCCCCAACCTGGCAAACTTTGAGAAGAAAAGCAGCAGGAAGATGTGATTAAGATGTACAATACTTTTGTTATTATTATTACTGCTGCTTGTTAGTGTTATTAGTGTCTAATAATGACAGTTATTAGCGTCTAATAATGACACTAATAACACATTAGTGTTCGGGTAGCTCTTAAGCAGCACGTATTATAGCAAAATACTGTTGTTGAAGTTCTGTTTGTTGGGCACTGTTCAGTGTCGGCTCTAACTACCTTCGCCTCGAGTCTTCCATCTGTTGTGTATAAGACCATTGGTACCCGGTTACCTGAAGATGATTTTCGGGTCGTCAGCCATACGGTCTGGTCCAAGATGAGGCCTACTGGTTTATGATTACATCTCCGAGTAGCTAACACCTCGAGTTTCTGACCCCTGGTTGTCTTCAAGAGGAGGCTGGACAGATACCTAAAGTCAGTGCCGGATCAGCCGGGCTGTGGTTCCTACGTTGGACTGCGTGCGGCCAGATCAGGGCCTGATCCCGATGGATCAGGCCCTGATCCACGGGAGGCCTTGTTGTGGACCGGCCCGCGGGGGCGTTGATCCCCGGAATTCCCTCCAGGTAGGCAAGTAGACCATCTGTTGAGGCATACTGTCGTACCATCGGCAGAGTTTGTGCATGGTGGTTGACATGAGGATGATTTCTGGGGGTCAACACCCCCGCAGCCCGGTCCCAGACCAGGCCGCCTGCTGGATCAAGGCCTGATCAACCAGGCTCTTACTATTGGCTGCACACTACCACAAAGAACCACAGCGAGGCTGATTGCGTTAGTGATTTCGTGGCCCTTAAGACATTGATATTGCCACTTCGTATTTTTAATAATTTTTTCTACATGTATACCTTTAATTATATTAGTTGTCCATATTTCTTTACATAAGTGAACGAACGACTCCCGAATATTTGTAGTTGGTTGACGTTGCTTTTGCGTCTGGCAACCCTTCACATATTTTGACCGGCATTATTGGTTTAAGGCGTCTTGTGCTTTGTATATATTTTTGGTTTGTATTCAATTTAACGCTGCCATCTACTTTGAATGGAATGAGCGTCGGTAAAGAATGGTACTAAACAGGACGTGAGATGGTTGTGCAGGGAGAGGGAGTGGTAGTACTCTTGAGTACTACCACTCCAGCATCTACTCTTAAAATAAATCCAGCGTGCGGATGTGGAAAAGTGACCTGGTAGTAGTCGAGTCAAACAACGAGAGGCAGCATTGGCTGCCTCTCGTGTGGATGTTGTGGCTAGTTGGCTGGCAGGAAAGCAAACTGGGAGGCAAGGAAGCAAGCAAGAAACCGGGCAGGCAGACTGGCTGGCTGGTTGGTTTCTTGGTTTGGTTGGCTGGCTGGCTGGTTGGTTGGTTGGTTGGGGGACGCAGCCGGTGATAGCTCCCTGGGGGTAGAGACTCTTAATCACTGCCAAATTGTGTAGTGTTTGTGTGGCGAGAGTTTGTTGCTGTGACCAGGTAAGGAGAGTTAGGAGTTAGTATATACACACAACACAACCAGGGAACTAGCCACCACTCCTGTGATTGACCTATTTCCAGAGTTTTCCTTTCATCTCGGCCCTTCTTCATGATTTCCTGGTAGCTAGATGCCGTTGACGTTAAGGCGGGGACAGGAGCTAGAACACAACCTATAAAACTTGAAAATAATACCTCCCTTAAAGGTGGGAGGGATCCTAGAGTGCTACTTTCAAGTCCTACTCCATATATCAAGGACCCCACTGGAAATAAGTCACTTCTTTTGGGTTATCCTAGGTAATTTACATAGGTACAAATACAGTTATACAAATTATACATAGTTACATAAGTAAACTTACTAATTAAGGCGCTCTCTGACCTGTTAGTTTGACGCTCCGTCAAACTGCGCATCTGAGAGGGGCGGCGGTGGTGAGCATCTCATGTTTTGCTGATGCGTGGTCATGTTCTCCTCGTTAGTATCCCACACGGACACTCGCACCAGATCATGCCAGTACTATCACTGACAGGACCTAAAGCACCAGCGGCAGGGTCATCATGACTAAGACCCGCGTCAGGAAACACTTGTTTCCTGACAAACCTTACCTAACCCATTCACACTTGAATGTTATTTTGTAATGTCGTTTTGCTTCGAGTGTTAAGTGTCCGGGGGTTTGCTCGTAAACCCTTCAAGGTGGTAGGGGAGTGTCTTAATGCCGATGAAGGGCTCCTGATCAAAGGAAATGGAGTTGATCCCCTCATCCAAATCTGAATACTTCCCATTGCAGTAATGTTGCCAGATCCCGTAATTAGTGGTGGTTCTCTTTGGGATGTGGTTGTGAAGGTTGAGTTGATTGTGGTGGTGGTGGTTGTTACGTTCAACCAGAAATAAACAAGTCGAAGTTTGATAGATGAGCAACAGCTGGGTATCTTTATTGATGAAACATCTCGCCTACACAGTAGGCTTCTTCAATCAAATACAGAGGCAGCAGTAATGATGAAATGAAGATGTAATCAGACCATAAGCCTTGGAGAAAAAGTATTTGATGTGGTCAGTCCCTCAGCCTGGAGGCTGATGGACTGATTATCTCATACTCCATTTGAATTTCAGCTATTCTTCTTTGTATTGGACTGATGAAGCCACTTGTTGGCGAAACGTTTCCACAAGAGTCGTAACTCATCATCCTGTCAGTTCTCTGAACCGTATTTGTCTACAATTAAGTATTATATTCATGAGGTAATGCTATTTAGTCAATAAATAATAAACTTAATTGTTCCGTTTCATATTACTGTAGCAGCGTTGCCAGAGGATTGGCGTAGGGACCACCCATGAACGGAGCATCTAAGAACATAAGAACATAAGAACGAAGGAACACTGCAGAAGGCCTACTGGCCCATGCGAGGCAGGTCCAAGTCCCTACCGGCTTAAGCCAATGCACCCAACCTAGTCAGGTCAGGTCACATTGACTCAAGGGAGGAACACGGCAACCGACCCGTTAGCACAAGCTATCAGGTCTAACTCACACCCACCCACATCTACTCATGTATTTATCCAACCTATTTTTAAAGCTACACAACGTTCTGGCCTCTATAACGGTACTTGGGAGTTTGTTCCACTCATCCACAACTCTATTACCAAACCAGTACTTTCCTATATCCCTCCTGAATCTGAATTTTTCCAACTTAAAACCATTGCTGCGAGTCCTGTCTAGGCTAGATATTATCAGCACACTATTTACATCCCCTTTATTTATTCCTGTCTTCCACTTATAAACCTCAATCATATCCCCCCTAATTCTACGTCTTTCTAGAGAGTGCAGTTTCAGGGCCCTTAGTCTATCCTCATAGGGAAGGTTTCTGATACATGGGATCATCTTTGTCATCCTCCTTTGTACATTTTCCAGAGAATTTATATCCATTCTGTAATACGGTGACCAAAACTGTGCAGCATAATCTAAATGAGGCCTAACCAAGGATGTATAGAGTTGAAGAACAACCTGAGGACTCCTATTATTTATGCTTCTTGATATGAAGCCAAGGATTCTATTAGCTTTATTGCGAACACTTATGCACTGTTGTCTTGGTTTCAGATTACTGCTAACCAGAACTCCTAAATCTTTTTCGCAATCCGTAATATTAAGATCTACATTATTTAGTTTATATGTGGCATGGTTATTGTCCTGTCCAACATTTAGAACTTTGCATTTGTCTATATTAAACTGCATCTGCCACTTCTCCGACCACTGCATCAGTCTATTCAAATCTTCCTGGAGTGCTCGAATGTCCTCGTCAGAATGAATTCGACGGCCTATTTTGGTGTCATCGGCAAACTTGCCGATGTCGCTCTTTATGCCCTCATCTATGTCGTTTATGTAGATTGTGAACAGCAGGGGGCCCAACACTGACCCCTGTGGAACACCGCTCGTGACGCTTCCCCACTCTGATTTCTCCCCATTTATGCAAACTCTCTGCTGCCTATTTGTCAACCATGCCTCTATCCAGGAAAAAATTTCTCCTCCTATTCCATGTGCTTTAATTTTCCTCAATAGTCTCTGATGTGGGACCCTGTCAAAAGCCTTACTGAAGTCCATATACACAATATCATATTCGTTACCATGATCTACCTCCTCAAATACCTTAGTGAAAAAAGTTAATAAATTCGTAAGGCAGGAACGTCCCTTTGTAAAACCATGCTGAGATTCGTTGATTAATTTATGCTTTTCAAGGTGGCTACGAACTGCCTCGGCAATTATTGATTCCATAAATTTTCCCACTATGGAGGTTAGGCTTATTGGTCTATAGTTCGAAGCTAAGGACCTGTCACCTGTTTTGAAAATAGGTATCACATTTGCCATTTTCCACTTATCTGGCACCATGCCAGTTTGTAGTGATATGTTGAAAAGATTAGCCAAAGGTGTGCTAAGCTCCTCTTTACATTCCTTTAGAACCCTTGCATACAGTTCATCAGGGCCTGGGGATTTGTTAGGTTTTAATTTATCTATTTGCCTAAGGACCATGTCACTTGTGACCCTAATAGTGCACAGTTTATTATCGTCCTGTTCTACATAATTTATCATTACTGGAATATCACTGGTATCCTCCTGTGTAAAAACTGAGAGGAAGTATGTGTTAAAAATTCTACACATTTCCTTATCACTGTCAGTGAGCTGACCCGAGGAACTTTTGAGTGGGCCTATCTTGTCCCTGATCTTACTTCTGTATACCTGAAAGAATCCTTTTGGGTTAGTCTTCGATTCTCTTGCAACTTTAACCTCATAATCTCTTTTTGCTTTTCTAATTCCCTTTTTTATTTCTCTCTTTAACTGAATATATCGATTTCTTAATTGCCCCTCTCCTCTTTTGATTTGCCTATATATGCCTCTCTTTTGACCAATCAGATATTTTAATCTATTGTTCATCCATTTAGGATCATTTTTGTTTGATCTGATTTCCCTATTTGGAACATAATTTGACTGAGCAGCTAGAACTATGCCCTGGAAAGCATCATATCGGCAACCATCACCACCTACCTGACCCCTAGTCAGTTCATTCCAGTTCAGCCCACCTAAGTAATTTTTCAGTCCTATGAAATCAGCCAAGCGAAAGTCAGGGACGGAGACTTGATTGCCATTATTAGGGGAATTCCATGATATGTTAAAACTGAGTGATTTGTGATCACTCTCCCCAAGCTCATCATTAACCTCAAGATTATTAATTAGTGTTTCCCTACTGGCAAGAACCAAGTCAAGGAGGTTATTTCCCCTAGTTGGCTCTGTCACAAACTGTTTTAAAAAACAATCCTGGATCGTATCAAGAAAGTCACCCGACTCTAAATTTCCTGTCAAATTGCTCCAGTCAATCTGTCTATAGTTGAAATCTCCCATTAGCACAACATTTTCGTATGTAGATGCCTTACGAATTTCGTCCCATAGAAGTTTACTGCACTCCCTATCAAGATTTGGGGCCCTGTAAATCACACCCAAAATTAGTTTTTCTCGGCCCTCGAGAAGCTGTAACCAAACAGATTCAGTGGCTGACGCTTCTAATTTAATATCTTGTCTAACACAACAATTTAAATTGTCTCTGACATACATCGCTACTCCACCACCTTTCCTGTTGACCCTGTCAGTGTGGAATAATTTATAGCCTTGTATGTGACATTCAGATGGCATCTCTCTATCTTTCAGATTGAGCCAGGTCTCTGTTATAGCAATAATATCTATGTTTCCTGCACTTGCAATTAATCTTAGCTCATCTATCTTATTTCTAACACTCCTGCTATTAGTATAGTAAACCTTAAGGGAGCTAGTCCCTTGCTGCCCTCTGCTGTCCCCCTTTGTTTTCTGACCTGTTCTATTGTCTTTATTTATAACTTCATGCTGAATGCCTTTTATACATTTACTGTTTCCAACCCTAGTGTTGCAACCTGCTTGTTTCCCACACACACCCATACCTCTATCTTCCATCAGTTTAAAATCATAGGCATTTCACCAATGGCCTACACCAATGGCCTGGCTACACTTGTTCCCTAGGGCGTATATACAGCATCAAAGAGATGTTGTCTCCGCGATTACACGAGCTGTATATAATTGTTAAAGCCTGTGTTTTGCTGCCGCTGTTGTGTGGGGTTGCAGCAGCAGCAGCAGAATCCTGCCGTTTTGTTGGGTTCAAAGTACAGACACCTGACTCCTCCTCCTCCTCCTCCTCCTCCTCCTCCTCCTCCTCCTCCTCCTGTTTAGTTAGTAGTGTTGGTTCCGAGTGGACGTATACAGACGGGAGAGGCTGGATCCTCCATGCTGGTAAATACAGTTGTAAATAGCAAGGTGAGACGGATGAGCTGTGGATACACTACTGTACAGTTCAGAACACTGAAGAAAACTTCTCGCCACGGAGTGGCCTTAGGCCTAAACATGAAAAAATCAGAAATGAGAAAGGCTGTAGCAGGCTTACTGGCCCATATTAGGCAGATCCTTCTCACACTAAGAAAAATATTTTCCCAGCCCATTCTCAGTGCTTTGATATCCCTAAATAACCTTTGATAACTACTCATGAGGAAACTTACCATTGAAGCATTATGAACAAGTAAATAAAATAGATAAGTCATTAATTACAGCAGTTGTAGTCCTAGATAATGCTTGTTGACTCGGTAAGTGTAAAATTAGACACATGTTCAACATCTGGGTATCTTTATTGTAGACGTTTCGCCATCCAGTGGCTTTATCAATACAGATTCAAGGACATAATTGGAAGACAGAAGAACTATATACAATAGATGATGTAATCAGTCCCTCAGCCTTGTATTTGGTGAACATCAAAATGGTATACAATACCGACAGGTTGTTAGGTGTAGAGGACACACTCACTCAAAGGACCCCAATGGAAATAAGTCACTCTGTCTGACTTTTTTGGGTTATCCCAGGTTCTCTACACATATGCTGCTATGTATGATAATTCTATGTAACTGTATTTGTGTATACCTGAATAAACTTACTTACTTACTTACTTACTCACTCACTCACTCACTCACTCTGTCTCGGAGTTGTGAAGATTCAGCTGAATCTTCACGATTACGGTACTGTGTGTGTGTGTGTGTGTGTGTGTGTGTGGGGGGGGGGGGCTGTGGCTGTGGCGGGCATGGTGGTGGGGGCCACCTGAACTAATTGAAAACATATTGTTTGGAGGAAACTGTTTCTTCTTGAATTCCAGCCCAGATTTGGGCAATTTTTTTCTTCCCCGGACTCCCGAGAGGCAAGGCTCAGTAAAGCGTAATCTTTGGTGGCCTTTAAAACCAACAGCAACAAAATAAAGCATTGTGTGTATACTCTTAAATATTTTTATCCTCCGAACAGGACAAGATTGGTGTAAAATGCCGACACAGTGGAAAGATATAAATGCAATATTATACGATTCTTTATTGGGAACGTTTCGCTCACAGTGGACTATCACAACGATGTCAATAAAGGGTTGCATTATACTGGATGCTGTGACCATTGGGGAAAAGGCAGGAATAAATCTGGCTGAAGTATTAGTTGATCTGCAAATCTTGGATTCCTCCCACTGCAAGCTCGGGTGCTCGTGAGTGTGTGCGTTGTTACACACGTGTGCACACGCGCCTGTGTACACTCTTATTCTTGCACAATGGCTTATCCGGTCTTAAAGCGTAATTCTTGTTAGCCAGGAAATGAGGGCACTAGAAGCGGTGTTTTGTGTAAAGTTTGTAGTGTACACAGTCACAGATTTGTAGATAATTAGTTCACAGAACCGACAAGTTGATAAATTAGATATTTGTGGTCCAGTAGGCCTACTGAGTGAATATTAAAATGGTATACAATACCGACTGGTTGATAAATAAGACGCATGTGTAACAGTTAGGCATCTTTATTCCGAAACGTTTCGCCTACACAGTAGGCTTCTTCAATCTAGTACAGAAGTGAGCAGAAGCAGTAGACGCAAAGACGATGTCGTCAGTCCATCACCCTTGAAGACGTAGTTTTGAGGTGGTCAGTCCCTCAGCTGCGCACTTGTCCTTTTATCTAGCACTTCCATATATCTTACTCCAGTACTTTCCAGGTATATATCGTGTATCTCTTTCCTCCACTGCGGCAAGTACAGATTTAAGACACGTGCAACATCTGGTTATCTTTATTGTAGACGTTTCGTCATCCAGTGGCGAATTACAAATTCTAAGACAAAACTAGAAGACAAAACTGTATACAACTCCAACTCCAAGGCTGAGGGACTGATTACCTCATCTTTTATATATAGTTCTACTGTCTTCTAGTTATGTCCAAGAATCTGTATTGATAAAGCCACTGGATGGCGAAACGTCTACAATAAAGATATCCAGATGTTGCACATGCCTTAACTTTCATCTTATCGGTATTGTATACCTTTCTTGCACAAGTACAGATTTAAGATTTGTGGGCGTTCCCAATCATTTAAAATCTGTATTGGTTCTCTGGGAAAGGAAGATTTTACAAGGATATAGCAAAGCATCAATTAGCGTTTAGTCGAGTGGAGTAAACTCTTAAATATCTCGTTTAATAATTTAGAGAACTTTAAAAGCAGATCGGTCAAATGCGTGCAAATTCTTAGTGTAAATAGGCCCCCCGGGTCTTGTTTGGGTCAGTAGGCCGTCTGGCTGCTGCTGTAATGCTTTTGTTCTAATGATATTCTTATGTAAGGTGGTTCAAGGCTCATAACTTTACAACGACCACGATGTCGTGAGTTGCTCGAGGTACAGTTGTACTCACTGCTGCAGGGGGGGGTGATTTATCTGGGGGGGAGGCTCGATACACGAGAGAGGGAGAGTAGGGTCAGCCGGTGGTAGGTAAGACACATAGGCAACAGTTAGGCAACTTTATTCCGAAACGTTTCGCTGACCCAGTAGGCTTCTTCAGTCGAATACAGAAAGTAGGCAGGAACATCTCTACTGTTCCTGCCTACTTTCTGTATTCGACTGAAGAAGCCTACTGTGTAGGCGAAACGTTTCGGAATAAAGTTGCCTAACTGTTGCCTATGTGTCTTACCTACCAACCTGTCGGTATTGTATACCATTTTGATGTTCATCAGGGTCAGCCGGTGCAGGAAGTGGATGGGTGAAGGGCGAGAGGTGTGGTGTGGAAAAAGGACGCTTTATGTACGGTTAAGACACATGTGCAACATCTGGATATCTTTATTGTAGACGTTTCGCCATCCAGTGGCTTTATCAATACAAATTCTTGGACATAACTACAAGACAGTAGAACTATATACAAAAGATGAGATAATCAGTCACTCAACCTTGGAGTGGAGAGCACCGTGGTCGAAGATATGGATGACTTGACAGTTGCAGCCAGTGCTGTGGGTTACTGGCTGTAAACACCTGCCTGTAAACACTTGTTCATGCTTACTCGGATGTTTATTAATCACGAACGGTAGCGATGAGAATGTTTAAACAGCGTCAGCGGAAATCCCACACAAAAATGGAAAGTTATGTCATAGAAAGGGAGAGAAAAGAGGTATGACAAGGTAGTGTCAGAATACCTGAAGGAAGGAGCTAGCGTGGCTGGGGGTCACTCACACTGCTTGAAGCTTTTTCTAGTCATTTTCCATTTCGACATTCACGAGATCTACAACACACATAGACGTTTGCAGACTTGTTTATTCGTGTCTTGGCCATGGGTATACACAGTATGACTAAGAATTGGACACATGTGCAACATCTGGGCACCTTTTTTCGTAGACATTTCGCCAACCAGTGACTTTATCAATGCAAGGACATAATGTGAAGAATTGTATACTAAAGATGAGGTAGTCAGTCCCTCAAGCTTGGAGTTGAACACCTTAGTCTTGAAGGAAGTACATTCATGTAGCTTGGCGCTTAGCTGAGGGACTGACCACCTCAGAATTACGTCTTCTAGGGTAATGGACCGATTACATAGTCTTCATCTCCACTGCTTCTGCTTACTCTTCTGTACTCAGGCTATGGAAGCCTACTGTGTGAGCGAAACATTTCGGAATAAAGATTCATAATTGTTTTACATGTGTCTTGCTTATCGTCCTCTGCCTTACGTTTTGTCTTCTCTGCTCTCTTCTGCTATCCCTCCTCCCCTTCCTAGTTCTTCCTTCACAGTCTGTTACTGAGGCTGAGCGTCGGTGCCTCGCTAAGTTGTCAAAGACGGCTAACATTAAGCTTTTTCAACGCTTAAATTAGTTTATAAACAGGTTTACTTGCGAGGATGGGCTGTAGAATAAGACTGGCACTGTTTTCCACCTTCCTCGAGTGTTGCTGCTTTTGGCACTGTTTTTTACCTTCCTCTCTAATGTTGTCAAGTACACAAGTGTAACTAATGTGACATTTTAATTGTGGCAACGTTTCGTTCTCCAGGAGCTTTATCAAGCCGTAACGGCTTGATGAAGCTCCTGGAGGGCGAAACGTTGCCACAATAAAAATGTCACATTAGTTGCACTTGTGTACTTTACATACTGTGGGTAATTCTACCAACATTATTACTCTCTAATGTTGTTGCTTCTTTATTACTCTACCCTTCTAACCTCCCTTTCCCAGTGTGTCTTCCCGTGCGCTCTCCTTCAACTGCCCTGTAGTTTTAGAACTGGCATGCCATAGGTTTGAGCCTCCGGTCGGCGAGTTTCCTACCTCGGACCTCTCCCTCCTCCTTCCCAGCCTTCCTTTCCTCCCAGCCTTCCTTTCCTCCCAGCCTTCCTTTCCTCCCAGCCTTCCTTTCCTCCCAGGCTTCCTTTCCTCCCAGCCTTCCTTTCCTCCCAGGCTTCCTTTCCTCCCAGCCTTCCTTTCCTCCCAGCCTTCCTTTCCTCCCAGCCTTCCTTTCCTCCCAGCCTTCCTTTCCTCCCAGCCTTCCTTTCCTCCCAGCCTTCCTTTCCTCCCAGCCTTCCTTTCCTCCCAGCCTTCCTTTCCTCCCAGCCTTTCTTCCCTCCCATACTTCCCTACCTCTCTACTTCCACTTCCCGACACTTCCTCGTCTTCCTTCTCACATAAACCCAGCAAGTGTGACAGTATTATCGGAAATTCTCTGCATAATATCGCCTATCCGACCGATTCTAAAAACTGCCTAAGTTAGCAATATAGACTTTTAAAAGGCCGGAAGATTGGCTCCGTCTGCACCTGCTTCAGCCAGCTGATGGGAGGGAGGGAAGGAAGAGAGTGAAATATAAGGGGAAAGGGAGTTGGTAGAACATGAAAGGAGTAACAGTATTGTTGGAGTGTTAGAATGAGCTGCAGTGTTATGCGACTGGAATACTAAAAGATTGTTATTAATATCAAGTGTAGATATCTTTCTTTGATATTTACTGAATAAATGTGGTTAGTATTTTTTATAACGGTAGTTATGCAAACAAAATTGTGGAGATAACCAATGTGCTGTGACCAGGAGGAAGAGGCGAGGAAGTGTGATAAGAGCTTGGGGATAAAGGGTAGATGGAACAGACAAGTGTGAGAGGGTGAGACCGGGGGGGGAGGGGATGGGGGGTTAACCCTTTAAACACTAAGATGGGGCGAGAGATGCTGGAGGGTGAGGGCAAAGGATGGAGGTATAAAACAGGCGTGGGTGACTGGAAAATGACAGTCATCTGAGTGGTAATAAAAGATGGGCAGGTGGTGGTGACAGGAAGGGAAGGGGGGTGTAGTTGTCGGTGGCAGACGTGAGTTACCCAGACATGAACCAGTTGGCGGGGCCGAAGGAGTGAAGATGGCTAGGGTACGATGGTGAGACAGTTACCAGCTGTGACTAAACTTGGTTGTTAGCAGTAGTAGATTCATAGGTCTTGACCTTGCCTCTTAATTATGATGTGCCGACTTTTCTTCCTGGTTGCTGGCCGCCAGGACCCGATCATACCTTCCCTCGACTCTCGTTGTTATCTGCGGGTTAAGAGGGAGATGTACACTAGTGTGTGCCTCTTGTGGAAGTTTTAACAAGATTATTGAACATTGCTGCTGTACATACATAATAGAAAAAGGATGCAAAACCATTGTGGTAGTCTCTTGCTACTAGCGATAAGTATCCGGGGCCCAAGACTGTTTAGCAGCCTTTCACCAGTGGACCCCTGGCTGCCTTCAAGACAGAGGTGGTCAGATATCTACAGTCAGTCAGGTTTGTCACAAAACAGGACAAGCATTTCCTGACGCGGGTCTTAGTCATATGATGACTCGCCGTCGGCGCTTTTGGTCATCTGACCGAGGCGTTCCGCTGGCTTACCGGTCCACCCCTTTAAAAACTAGGGTTAGTTAGTTTAATATGTTTATTATGCATCCCATACCCATCCTGTGGGCGGTAGTCAAAAGATTACAGAGGTACATAATTGGTCCAGGGACTGGACTCCAAAGTTTTGATAGCTGAGCAAGTTACAAAGGTAATGAACTCCAGGTAGGTCTGGTCACAATCATGACAAGTTACAAAGGTATTTACAGATTACAAAGGTACGTAATGGGTCCAGGGACTGGGTTATAAGTTAATATAATCGGTACCCGATCAGCCCAGCAGTGGTTAGTACGTTGGACTACGTGCGGCCAACAGTAACAGCCTGGTTGATCAGACCCTGATCCACCACGAGGCCTTTTTAAGGCCTGGGTACGGGGACGACGATTCCCGCAACACTCCAGGCAGAAGACAGAGCCACGTCCCACTGTGTTCGGAACGACCCTCGTGGATCCAGTGCTTTACATACACACAAAAAGTTAAAATTCCATTTTTTTTTTAAATCCGGCAGAAATTTAATATGTTATGATATTGTAAGAGGCAGCAGTCTTTTATTTATGAGATATTAGTGTAGGTGGAGATGTTATGGTATCCGTGCAGGCGCCCAGGTATATTGCAGGTAATGAACACGTAGTGGAGTTGTGTGCTGGAATGAGCTTTAAGTAGCGTGGTCGGCCGCTACGGCTCGGTTGTGTCAGCTACTTGCTAATTCTATTTGTTGGGCCTTTGATGCCCCCGGTGCACGGGACAGGCAGGTGGGAGGCCGGTGTGGATGCCCCCGGTGCACGGGACAGGCAGGTGGGAGGCCGGTGTGGATGCCCCCGGTGCACGGGACAGGCAGGTGGGAGGCCGGTGTAGGGTAACTCACGAAATCGTAATGACACGATTGCAAACAAACCATACCACGGGCGGGGTTAGAACCCGTGATATGGTTTGTAGGGTATACTTTATCAGACTAGTAATGGTTTTAACCAAAACACAATATTAAAGCGAAGTTAAGAGGCACGTAAGTGCTTTGAGGACAGTTGTTGCAGAGGTGAGGTGATCACAGACCGGGCCGCGGGGGCGTTGACCCCCGGAACACACTCCAGGTAAACAGCTCACACCTCTGCAACACAGTTATCAAAGATTCGTTAAGTTATACCATGAATTAAGGAAAGATCCTGGACTTCACCTTACGAAACAAACAAAGCAAGTGCAATAGTAATTATGAACAAGGTAGATTATAGTGGAAATATGAACATGTTAGAAGATTGGGGAACTTACGTGCCTCTTAAAAATGGTTAGGAACTTCCCTGAAGAGAACTCGCTAATGTTTGAAGGAGCTTCCTCTTAGAGCTGTCAGGTAACATTCATCCTTGTAGATAAATGGTTCAGAGAGCCTACAAGTTCATAAATTAGACACGTATCCAACACTTGGGTATCTATTGAGGAAACCTTTCTCCACACACTGGCTTCATCAGTCCTAAACAAAGAAGAATGGTGAAGATCAGAAATTGAGGTAATCAGTCCCTCACCCTGGAATCAATATAATCACGAAACGTTTTCTCAATAAAAATACCCAAGTATCGCATATGTCTAATTTATCAAGTCTCATCCCTACCTGGGAGCTGTCACAGTTCCCTACCTGGGAGCTGTCACAGCTCCCTACCTGGGAGCTGTCACAGCTCCCTACCTGGGAGCTGTCACAGCTCCCTACCTGGGAGCTGTCACAGCTCCCTACCTGGGAGCTGTCACAGCTCCCTACCTGGGAGCTGTGCCAGTTCCCTACCAGGGAGCTGTCACCGCTCCCTACCAGGGAGCTGTCACAGCTCCCTACCTGGGAGCTGTCACAGCTCCCTACCTGGGAGCTGTCACAGCTCCCTACCTGGGAGCTGTCACAGTTCCCTACCTGGGAGCTGTCACAGTTCCCTACCTGGGAGCTGTCACAGTTCCCTACCTGGGAGCTGTCACAGTTCCCTACCTGGGAGCTGTCACAGTTCCCTACCTGGGAGCTGTCACAGTTCCCTACCTGGGAGCTGTCACAGTTCCCTACCTGGGAGCTGTCACAGTTCCCTACCTGGGAGCTGTCACAGTTCCCTACCTGGGAGCTGTCACAGTTCCCTACCTGGGAGCTGTCACAGTTCCCTACCTGGGAGCTGTCACAGTTCCCTACCTGGGAGCTGTCACAGTTCCCTACCTGGGAGCTGTCACAGTTGACGCAGCTGTTACCCAAACATGTAATGTGGAACATCCTAATTTACCAGGCTGAACACACACACACATTATACTTGTATGAAGTTCTAAACCTGTACGAATGAGGGCATTAACAGCAGCGTAGAGGAGGCTCGAGCCTGTGTCTTTAATCTGGCTGCCACAGGTACTCTTCCACGGGTAATTAGAGGTCTCATAAACCAGGTTACAAACTCCTTGAGTATATGGGACCTTCGCGGGTGACAAGGTGTTCTGTGGAAGAACTAAGACGTAAGTTACTGTAAACAAACCATACCACGGGTGGGGTTTGAACCCGCGATCAGTGTGTCTCAAAACTCCAGACCGTCGCGTTAGCCACTGGGCCAGCGACGGTCTGGAGTTTTGAGACACGATGGCAAACAAACCATACCACGGGTGGGGTACCCGTGGTATGGTTTGTTTGCCATTGTGTCATTGCGATTTCGTGAGTAACTTACTGTATATAGCACTTGTAGAATGGAAGGTCAGTAGGTTTGATCAAAGGAACATGGTAACTCAGATTTCTTGGATAGGTCACCTTTCACCAGCATGAATTGGAAGGGTATTGCCCACAGTATGGGGAGTCTCGCTGAAATAAGATGTACAGTGGCGAAAAATTTCATAACATATCACTATCACTGTACATGTTCGTATATCAGTGGCATTAGTATATTAATAAAACTATGGTGATTTATTGAAGCTTTGTGCACGAGGGGCTATCAGTTCTCAGAGATGGGTAGAAAGAACATACAAGTAGTGGAGCTGTAGAGATGGGAGAGGGATATCACCCGTGGTAATGTGTTCAGCCAAGTGGAAGCTTCCAAGTTTAAAATTTAGCGAGTCACTAGGCCGACTTCAGTACTTCTCCATATTGTTTATGCAAGACCTACACACCTATCTTATTTCTTTCTCGCTTGTGGCGCTTAAAGGTTGGTGCGTGTGCGCCAGGTGTGATAGTGTGACGCACTTCCTGGCCACACAGGTGGACAAGGCAACTTTCCTGGCTGCCAGGTGCTCCTTCGCATTTTATTCCCTCCTGCTTCCCGTCTACCTCTTCCTTTGCCTATCCACTTACCTCTTCCTTACCACAACCCCCCGACCCTCTCCATTCTTACCTCAGTCCCGTTCCTCTTTCCCTTGTCCCCCCTCCCTTGTCCCCCCTCCCTTACCTCCACCCGTTTCCCAGATCCCTCCCTTACCCCTCTTGCTGTAATTGGAAATTCTTGTCTCGCCACCTGCACGTTTTTTGTTACCATGTCCCTTTAGCATATAAAGTAAATCTAAAATTATAATTCCAAACTTCAGATGAATTAAAAAATGTAATTGAATCTATCCACTGACATGACATGTCAACATCGTTGAAAGGGTATCGAGACTTTTCGACATGAATTGTAAACAACAAACTTTTTAAGTGATTCGTGTTGACTTTGTAAAGCTTAGGGCGAAACGTGGTGTATAGATAGAGGTTTGGTCTGTAGATTGTCTTCAGCGTAAACCAAGATATAACCTGGGTTTAGAGCTGGACGTTCCTGCACGATATAAACCTTAGTAAGTAATGTATACAGAGAAATCTAGAAGATACAACTTCGTCTTGCTTCACGACTGATACTGATCATCTGGGCTGTCTACACGTTAGATTGCGTACAGCTAGTACCATCAGCTTGATTGATCATGGCATCAGCCAGGAGGCCTGGTCTGAGACCTGGGGTATGTGAGTGATGATTCTCTAGACCATCACTGGGCAGTGTAAGCAGTGATCCCTTGAACCATCACTGGGCAGTATAAGCAGTGATGATCCCTGAACCATCACTGGGCAGTGTAAGCAGTGATGATCCCTGAACCATCACTGGGCAGTATAAGCAGTGATGATCCCTGAACCATCACTGGGCAGTATAAGCAGTGATGATCCCTGAACCATCACTGGGCAGTGTAAGCAGTGATGATCCCTGAACCATCACTGGGCAGTATAAGCAGTGATTATCCCTGAACCATCACTGGGCAGTGTAAGCATTGATGATCCCTGAACCATCACTGGGCAGTGTAAGCATTGATGATCCCTGAACCATCACTGGGCAGTGTAAGCATTGATCCCTGAACCATCACTGGGCAGTGTAAGCAGTGATGATCCCTGAACCATCACTGGGCAGTGTAAGCAGTGATGATCCCTGAACCATCACTGGGCAGTGTAAGCAGTGATGATCCCTGAACCATCACTGGGCAGTGTAAGCAGTGATGATCCCTGAACCATCACTGGGCAGTGTAAGCAGTGATGATCCCTGAACCATCACTGGGCAGTGTAAGCAGTGATGATCCCTGAACCATCACTGGGCAGTGTAAGCAGTGATGATCCCTGAACCATCACTGGGCAGTGTAAGCAGTGATGATCCCTGAACCATCACTGGGCAGTGTAAGCAGTGATGATCCCCTGAACCATCACTGGGCAGTATAAGCAGTGATGATCCCTGAACCATCACTGGGCAGTGTAAGCAGTGATGATCCCCTGGAACATCACTGGGCAGTGTAAGCAGTGATCCCCTGGACCATCACTGGGCAGTGTAAGCAGTGGTGATCCCTGAACCATCACTGGGCAGTGTAAGCATTGATGATCCCTGAACCATCACTGGGCAGTGTAAGCAGTGATGATCCCTGAACCATCACTGGGCAGTGTAAGCAGTGATCATCCCTGAACCATCACTGGGCAGTGTAAGCAGTGATGATCCCTGAACCATCACTGGGCAGTGTAAGCAGTGATGATCCCTGAACCATCACTGGGCAGTGTAAGCAGTGATGATCCCTGAACCATCACTGGGCAGTGTAAGCAGTGATGATCCCCTGAACCATCACTGGGCAGTGTAAGCATTGATGATCCCTGAACCATCACTGGGCAGTATAAGCAGTGATGATCCCTGAACCATCACTGGGCAGTGTAAGCAGTGATGATCCCCTGGAACATCACTGGGCAGTGTAAGCAGTGATCCCCTGGACCATCACTGGGCGGAGTAAGCAGTGATGATCCCTGGACCATCACTGGGCAGTGTAAGCAGTGATGATCCTTGGAACATCACTGGGCAGTGTAAGCAGTGATCCCCTGGACCATCACTGGGCAGTGTAAGCAGTGATGATCCCTGAACCATCACTGGGCAGTGTAAGCAGTGATGATCCCTGAACCATCACTGGGCAGTGTAAGCAGTGATGGCCCCTGAACCATCACTGGGCAGGGTAAGCAGTAATGATCCCTGAACCATCACTGGGCAGTGTAAGCAGTGATGAGCCCTGGACCATCACTGGGCAGTGTAAGCAGTGATCCCCTGAACCATCACTGGGCAGTGTAAGCAGTGATGAGCCCTGAACCATCACTGGGCAGTGTAAGCAGTGATGAGCCCTGAACCATTGGGCAGTGTAAGCAGTGATGAGCCCTGGACCATCACTGGGCAGTGTAAGCAGTGATCCCTGGACCATCACTGGGCGGAGTAAGCAGTGATCCCCTGAACCATCACTGGGCAGTGTAAGCAGTGTTGATCCCTGAACCATCACTGGGCAGTGTAAGCAGTGATGATCCCTGAACCATCACTGGGCAGTGTAAGCAGTGATGATCCCTGAACCATCACTGGGCAGTGTAAGCAGTGATGATCCCTGAACCATCACTGGGCAGTGTAAGCAGTGATGATCCCTGAACCATCACTGGGCAGTGTAAGCAGTGGTGATCCCTGAACCATCACTGGGCAGTGTAAGCATTGATGAGCCCTGGACCATCACTGGGCAGTGTAAGCAGTGATCCCCTGAACCATCACTGGGCAGTGTAAGCAGTGATGATCCCTGAACCATCACTGGGCAGTGTAAGCAGTGATGATCCCTGAACCATCACTGGGCAATGTAAGCAGTGATCCCCTGAACCATCACTGGGCAGTGTAAGCAGTGATGATCCCTGAACCTTCACTGGGCAGTGTAAGCAGTGATCCCCTGAACCATCACTGGGCAGTGTAAGCAGGGATGATCCCTGAACCATCACTGGGCAGTGTAAGCAGTGATGATCCCTGGACCATCACTGGGCGGAGTAAACAGTGATCCCCTGAACCATCACTGGGCAGTGTAAGCAGTGATGATCCCTGGACCATCACTGGGCAGTGTAAGCAGTGATGATCCCCTTGACCATCACTGGGCAGTGTAAGCAGTGATGATCCCTAGATCACTGGGCAGTGTAAGCAGTGATGACCCCTGAACCATCACTGGGCAGTGTAAGCAGTGATGATCCCTGAACCATCACTGGGCAGTGTAAGCAGTGATGATCCCTGAACCATCACTGGGCAATGTAAGCAGTGATGATCCCTAGATCACTGGGCAGTGTAAGCAGTGATGACCCCTGAACCATCACTGGGCAGTGTAAGCAGTGATGATCCCTGAACCATCACTGGGCAGTGTAAGCAGTGATGATCCCTGAACCATCACTGGGCAATGTAAGCAGTGATCCCCTGAACCATCATTGGGCAGTGTAAGCAGTGATGATCCCTGAACCTTCACTGGGCAGTGTAAGCAGTGATCCCCTGAACCATCACTGGGCAGTGTAAGCAGGGATGATCCCTGAACCATCACTGGGCAGTGATGAGCCATGGACCATCACTGGGCAGTGTAAGCAGTGATGAGCCCTGGACCATCACTGGGCAGTGTAAGCAGTGATGACCCCTGAACCATCACTGGGCAGTGTAAGCAGTGATGAGCCCTGGACCATCACTGGGCAGTGATGAGCCCTGGACCATCACTGGGCAGTGATGAGCCCGGGACCATCACTGGGCAGTGATGAGCCCGGGACCATCACTGGGCAGTGATGAGCCCGGGACCATCACTGGGCAGTGATGAGCCCGGGACCATCACTGGGCAGTGATGAGCCCGGGACCATCACTGGGCAGTGATGAGCCCGGGACCATCACTGGGCAGTGATGAGCCCGGGACCATCACTGGGCAGTGATGAGCCCGGGACCATCACTGGGCAGTGATGAGCCCGGGACCATCACTGGGCAGTGATGAGCCCGGGACCATCACTGGGCAGTGATGAGCCCTGGACCATCACTGGGCAGTGTTAGTCTATATGGTAAGAATAACAAAAGCTGAACAAAACAGAGGAGCTTTGTGTACTTAATGTTAGCGCACTCCAGGCTTTGTTGGCTGCTTAAAGCGGGTAATTCGTGGAAAGAAGCAGTTAGAAGAGTGCAACAAGGTGGGGATTACCTGAAGCAGGGTGGGTGCCAAGCTGTGTGTGGCACTGGCAGCCTCTACCACACCTGCCCTCCCTACCTTCTTGTCCTTACTGCTCACTTCCTACTTTCCTTCCCATATTACTCTCCCTTTTACTATCCTGTCTTGCTCCCTTCCCCAGCTTCTAATTACCTTCTCTTTTTCGTCTCCCCCCCCCTTACCGCCTTCGTCATCGCTAACCCAGTTCATGTTTTTAGAAGGTTGATGAGGCCATTCACTAAGCCTGGTCTGGGACCGGGTCGCGGGGGCGTTGACCCCTAAAGTCGTCATAAGGTAAATTTCAGGTTATTTTACGCTATTAACGAACACTCGCTGTTAGAAGGTGTAGTTTTAGGCCGGTGGCCGGACACACCATGCTGCCGGGGACAAGATACGGGTATTAGCCCAAGCGACCTCCATATTTCCTTTTGTCTGCTAATAAAAGGCCACCACGAGCCCACTGTTACTAATCCTTGGGCCTACCTTTCACTGCCTTCTGTACCTCTCCACCCCTTCTCTCTCATACCTGAGGTAGGCTTACTGTGTCATAGTTGAGGGTCAGAATAACCCTTCCTCTCCACTAGTTTCACGTATGCTCACTGACCTGGGGCTCCGTTGTCAGAGGGATTCGGAGTACAGCTGTGAATCTCCGGTTTGAAACCTGGGTAAGGTGAGAAGCATGGGCAATTCTCCTTACTCGTTGCCCCCTGTAAATAGGTATCTGGGCACGAGACTGCGAAGACAGGCATCAGAAAACATCTTGCTCCCACCACCCTCACACTCAGAGGTATTGCCTGCTTGGCGCAGACCACCGCGGACTCTGTGTTACCGAACTATTGTTGCAAGAACTTGTAGATCTCTCAACTCGCTATTTTTCCCCTTGAGTAATACTAAAAGGAAATTATTTAGTCATTGTAAACAACGTTGGCAGCTCTTGTGTGTGCAGTGTTTTGTTTTTATATTACTGTGAAGGAAGTGTAGTGCCGTGGAATGACAGGACGTGTACTTTCCTAGTTGTCTGTGGAGGTAGGGGGAAGTAGAACCCTAGCTCTGGGTCCCGTGTTGGTACTGCCAGACCTGATGAGTTCTGTCTTGTCTGCTTCTCAGATCTCGTGTGTATAAATTATTTTGATAAATCAGGAATGTGAACTCTTCGTCCCCCCCCCCCCACCCCTTTTTTTTTTTCCTCCCTCTTCCACCGCATTATACCATCGCTCTTATTCGTCAGTTCCATCCTTCACCGTCCCCTGTGCGTCATCCATTGTTTAATACGCGTCGGGGGCTTATCAGTAATGATTGCCCTAGTTAGGCAATTATGGACGCTCAGCGTGACTGCTTTTCCTCGCGGGCTCCCTCCCGTACACTCGCGGGTATTCTCCCGTACATTTGCGAGTTCTACCCCCCATACTCGCGGGTCCTGGTACCCGTGGGGAATTGGACACAGGTACCCAGGAAAGGGGTGTTACACTGATCTGAAGTGATGGTAATCCTGATAGTGGGGCAAGTGGTCAAGACTCATAACTGGTAGTGGAATGATCTATAAACAGTTGAAAACATTGTGGCCAGTCTGTCCAGAGTTGAGATGGTACCAAGAGCCAGAGCTGAGTCCCTCTTCCCTCTCGCTCGCTTGTTCTTCCTCTCTTTAGCCAGCTGTAATATTACTTTTGTTCCTGCACGCCAGAACGTAAACTAAATCCATTTCACGTGATTTGTGATGTGTTATAGGTGATTTGAAAGCGCAGTCGTTAGGTTAAGTTTGTAAGGAAACGGGACAAGTTTTCCCTGACGCAGGTCATAATCATATGATGCCACGCAGCTGGAGCTTTTGGTCATCTGACTATGGCCTTCCTCTGGCTTACCCTGGACTTTTATATTAGTCACAGGCTGGACTGTGATGCTGCTGGTCTAGCTTTCCCTCCCCTTCTCCCTCTGTCCTCTATTCCTCACTTTGCATTGCAAATGCCCCTCCTCTCACCCCTTTGCCCATTATTCTCCCCCTCTTATTCTTTATCCCTCTTCCCATTCTTCTCCCTATTATAACCTCATGTGCCGGTGTTTCTCCAGCTTTTCAGCATTTTCCCCCCTTTTATCACCCCTTCCCCCTTATTACCCCTCCCCCGGCCTATTCATCTTTTCAGTGCCCACTCTTACCTGTTCTACTCTCTCCCTCTCTTCCCTGTCCATGCTTGAACTCTTCCCGCCGCGGTTCTGTCTTCCTGCGGGAAGGACAGACAGGTGAAGCCCCTCGCTTGGGTTGAGCGGATAATCCTAGTGATACAGCAGTGTTGTCTTACCGTGCGCGCGCGCGCGCGCGCCAGACGGAGAGGGGAGAGTACACTTATGCAGGGGATGGCAGGGTAGGGGCTGGGTGTTGGATGACGGTGGGGGAGGGGTGTAAGGTGACTTTAATAATCAGTAACTGATACACGAATGTAGGGAGGCGGGGAGAAGGGGGCCAGAATGGGGGAGACAGAGTGGGGAAGGGAGTTGTACTCCCCTGGGGGCATCCCCACTAGTGCCAATACTTATCAGAACGTAAACATTACAGCAGGCCTACTGGCCCATGCGAGGCAGGGTCAAGTCTCCCATCGGCTTAAGCCAGTGATGATTGTGGCACCTCACTGGTGCTAGTACTGATGCTTGTGGCACCTCACTGGTGCCAGTACTAATGCTTATGGCACCTCACCGGTGCTAGTACTGATGCTTGTGGCACCTCACCGGTGCTAGTACTGATGCTTGTGGCACCTCACCGGTGCTAGTACTGATGCTTGTGGCACCTCACCGGTGCTAGTACTGATGCTTGTGGCACCTCACCGGTGCTAGTACTGATGCTTGTGGCACCTCACTGGTTCCAGTACTGATGCTTGTGGCACCTCACTGGTTCCAGTACTGATGATGGTGGCACCTCACTGGTTCCAGTACTAATGCTTGTGGCACTTCACTGGTGCCAGTACTAATGCTTGTGGCACCTCACTGGTGCCAGTACTAATGCTTGTGGCACCTCACTGGTGCCAGTACTAATGCTTGTGGCACTTCACTGGTGCCAGTACTGATGCTTGTGGCACCCCACTGGTAAAAAATTTCCCAATGAAGATACTGCATTTGTGTATGTTTATATATATATATATATATATTATATATATTATATATATAATATATATATATATATATATTGTGTGTGTATTGGTGTGTCAGTGACGCTTTAATTAATAGCGATCGTAAGTATACAAGGTATACACCTGTGTATACATAGACCACCTTAGTCACTGCGACATTACTAGATATAACGTCTCTCACTCGACTTGCTTGATAATACACATGTTAACCTTTCTTTAACCCGCCTTGCTTATAGCGACCTAAGTTTCCAACATAAAGGCGATAGTTATATTTAAAACAACTAGGAATGACTGACTTATTGCTGGGGAACCCTTCATTAAACAGTGCCATATAAAACTAGTAAGAATGTTCGGAAATCCTCGTGTAATTCATCAGAATCATGACCCGAATTGTCTCTTGGGATGCTGAGCTATGAGCTGCGCAGTGGCTGGCACATAAGGTTGAAAAATCTGCTGGTATTGTGTGGTCAGGTGACCTTACTTGCACGAGTGTTGTGGGCTCGGCCCGTCACCCCTCACACCGCATGACCCCTTTCCATGACCCCCCTCTCCCCTGCCAATACTACCCCTTCCCCTGCAAATGACAACCCCAGGATACGGGTGGCGTGTGTTCCCTGATGGAGGTAATTCGTCTCCCAGGATATTATTGCCTCGGGTGTACCTGGCTCGCCAACTCAGGTGTGCCTGTCATTGTATTGCACAAGTTCGATACAGGTAAAAAGAGATAATATAAATATGATGCTGGGGATATGTAAGAAAGATAAAAGTCTAAACACTAGATTAAAGTTGGATAAATTCAGATTTAGAATGAGTATCTACGTACTGTGATGGTTATGTAGGGCAGCGGGTCTCCAGCAATAACAGCCTGGTTGACCAGGCTAGCACCAGACGATGGGCCGGGAGTAGTAACTCTCGAAACTCATCAGAGGCAAAGTTATAATGGTAAGGTAAATAATGGAAGACTAGTGGCTTTATTAATAATAATAGGTTTCAGTGTAAAGATAACTGTTGCACGTCTCTTACCTAACAACCTGTCGGTATTTTATACCATTTTAATATTTAGTAATAGCACAGTTGAAGCTGTTCGTACAGGTCTCTCACAACGACCCATCAGAACGCACGACACTGGAGTTGGGTATCGCTGGAGGACGTCCGTCATAGTCATGGGGAATCTTTGATTCTTGGCAGCTACAAATGAGATGGTGTTTGGTGAAGCTGAGACACTTGGTCACCCTCACTGCTGCAGGACGGAGATTGTTCGTATCACCAGTGATGCTTTTGTAAATTTGAGAGTATTTGGTGTTGTGTAACCATCGCCTAAGTTTATGTAACCTAACTAAAGTGTTTTAAGTTTGATATTTCTACTCCTGCCACTCCCTTCTTCCTCCTCCCGACCTGTTTTCTGGTCTTTGCGGTTTTCTTGCTTGCTTGTGACTTGACAATGGTGTAGGGATTTACAAATAACCCTCAAGTGCGGGTTATTTGTAAATCCCTCATGAAAATTAAAAATCTTCCTGTATTTATTTTCTTATCTCTCTCCTTACTCTGTTTTCTCTCTCGCCCTTCTCCAGTGGCATGGATTTAACTTGTATATTTGTGTAGTTAACATTCTAATTTGCAGTCTGATTGTAGTCCATGCGTGTATTGTTGCTTGCACGGGCAGCGGACGTGATGGTCAGCTTATTGTTCTACCGAGTGTCATGACGACAATGATCATTGTTTTGATTACATCATTAGTTTCAACGCTGTGTGCACATACCTCTTACTCGATGTGTAATCTTGTGGAAATATTGGTAAAAATGTTTATATGTTGTGTAAAAGGGCACAAGAGTTAAGTTTCGGTCTCCCAGGAACTGTCTCGTTCCTGGAGAGCGAGACTTTTCTGTGATAAATTTCTCGTTAGTTTTCGTACCTGACCATTGTGGAATAAACCTTGGTAATAGACACCGATAAATTGGTTTACAAGACACGTAAACAAACACTGGGACAAGTTAGGAAACGTGGGCCCTCGAGTCCTGATTTGGCTAGATATCTTTTAGCACGCTATTTACATTCCTATTAATTCTAGCCTTTCTAGAGTACAGATTCAGGGCACTCAGTCTATCCTCATAGGGAAGATTTCTGATACACAGGATCAACTTTGTCATCCTCCTTTGTAAGTTTTCCAGAGCATTTGTCCATTCTGTAATACGGTGACCCAAACTGTGCAGCATAATCTAAATGAGGTCTAACCAAGGATATATAGAGTTGAACAACCTGAGGACTCCTATTATTTATGCTTCTTGATATGAAGCCAAGGATTCTGTTAGCTTTATTGCGAACACTTATGCACTGTTGTCTTGGTTTCAGATTAGTGAGCCCTGGAGTGTGGCAACGTTGCACACTCCAGGAGCTTTGAGTGAAACGTTGCCACAAAATGTAGCATTAGTTGCACCTGTCCTTTTACGTAATAGTCGGTAATTGTATCAACACTGTTACCAGCCTCAGTATCTTCACCAGGTTGATAGCAGTGTGCAGAAGTCTGTAGGATTTGCTGCAGTTTACCATTTTTAATAAAGGTTGATATTCTGAGTTTGAAACGGCCAAGAATGAAGTTTGTATCTATCAGATTGCTCATTATTTAGGTTGAACAAATACCACTGTTATGGTGGAATGTTCGTTCACAGGTTGCTGCACAAAATAGTTCTTGGGAGTAAAATCTAGAAAATCAAAACATTCTTTTCCTATCTAGTATATTGTCTTCAATAAATGTTAAGATTCGCGTGAATTTCTTAGCACCCCAGCATCCGGGAGTGTTGGTCTTGGACCGGGCCCTGGGACCGGTCACCTGCCTCCCTCCACCAGTGTTGTCCTGGTACAGGTTCCTGTTGGTCTTGGACCGGGCCCTGGGACCGGTCACCTGCCTCCCTCCACCAGTGTTGTCCTGGTACAGGTTCCTGTTGGTCTTGGACCGGGCCCTGGGACCGGTCACCTGCCTCCCTCCACCAGTGTTGTCCTGGTACAGGTTCCTGTTGGTCTTGGACCGGGCCCTGGGACCGGTCACCTGCCTCCCTCCACCAGTGTTGTCCTGGTACAGGTTCCTGTTGGTCTTGGACCGGGCCCTGGGACCGGTCACCTGCCTCCCTCCACCAGTGTTGTCCTGGTACAGGTTCCTGTCCTTCCCGTGGCCGCCGTAAATTACTGTGCAAATCTATGTAAATTCGCTAAAAAGCAGAGCTCCTGTGAAACACTGTAAATCAAGTGGCGGTATAGCAGCAGCGTTAAAAATGTGAAAACAAGATTTACTGCCTCTTTCACGGGAATTGAATTTAGAACAACTTTTTTCCTATCCGCTGCTAAAAGCTTGTTCGTGTATTCTGTTTCAGTTGGCGTTGATGGCTCATTTTATTGTGAGATTTTTATGGGGAGAGGGAGGGAGGGGAGAGTAAATGGAGAGATGGGAGAGGAAAATTTGGGAGGGGGGGGGCTGCGGGCTGGGTATAAAGGAAGATGCAGTGAAGAAAGGAAATAGTTCGGAAGGGGTTGAGTGTTAAAGGGGAGAGATGGCAGTGATTGGAGGGTGTAAATCCCCTAGGGCCGTCATGGACGTTTTCTCCCTGACAAGGACGAAGTGGGGGACGAGAGGAGATGGAGGGACGACTATTATTTTTTCCCTGGTTGAAGAAGTCAACTAGTCGACCCTAGTTTGAGTTAGGTCCCCGGGCCGGGAGAGAAATAGGGACGATTCTCCTCGTATTTGGCTGGCCCCACTTTATTTAGTATTACGTAGATACCTATGTGTTAGTCAAATGTTGTGGGTCGTATTCTAGACTAGAAACCAAATTGAAATGAGCTATACTACTATGCTTTGTTGGCGTATCTTGGGTTAGACAACGACTAATTCGGATTAATCCAGTGGGGGGTTAATAACTTAGGATAATCCAAGAAAGCCGAGCAGTGTCGTTTGAGGTCCTCTCCAGGGCAACAACTCTCAGGCGAACAAGGGCAGCGTTAAGAGATGTGACTAAACGATCCACCTTCCCCAGGATTAACCCGGGTACTTCGGTTGTGAGTCAGTCGTGCACCTATAAAACTTAAGAGGTTACCATCACGAATTAATAAAGCGCAGATTTTTTTTTATCCGTGTATTCTATACACTAGCCGCCGTGGAAGTGACATCCCCCCCCACCCGTGGAAGTGACATCCCCCCCCACCCGTGGAAGTGACATCCCCCCCCACCCGTGGAAGTGACATCCCCCCCCACCTGTGGAAGTGACATCCCCCACCTGTGGAAGTGACATCCCCCCCACCCGTGGAAGTGACATCCCCCCACCCGTGGAAGTGACATCCCCCCACCCCCACCCGTGGAAGTGACATCCCCCCACCCGTGGAAGTGACATCCCCCCCACCCGGGGACGTGCCATCCCCCCACCCCCACCCGTGGAAGTGACATCCCCCCACCCCCACCCGTGGAAGTGACATCCCCCCACCCCCACCCGTGGAAGTGACATCCCCCCACCCCCACCCGTGGAAGTGACATCCCCCCACCCCCACCCGTGGAAGTGACATCCCCCCCACCCGTGGAAGTGACATCCCCCCCACCCGTGGAAGTGACATCCCCCCCACCCGTGGAAGTGACATCCCCCCCACCCGTGGAAGTGACATCCCCCCCCACCCGTGGAAGTGACATCCCCCCCACCCGTGGAAGTGACATCCCCCCCACCCGTGGAAGTGACATCCCCCCCACCCGTGGAAGTGACATCCCCCCCACCCGTGGAAGTGACATCCCCCCCACCCGTGGAAGTGACATCCCCCCCACCCGTGGAAGTGACATCCCCCCCACCCGTGGAAGTGACATCCCCCCCACCCGTGGAAGTGACATCCCCCCCACCCGTGGAAGTGACATCCCCCCCACCCGTGGAAGTGACATCCCCCCCACCCGTGGAAGTGACATCCCCCCCACCCCCACCCGTGGAAGTGACGCAGCACTCCGGCCACACACTTCACCAGCTGTCTTTACCAATCTAATCTTGAGGAAAGCACCGCCGGTTGTACATAATGGCGAGTCCCTCGTGTGTTTGAATGGCATGTTGACCTTTGCAGAGCTTGTTCCCACGCCCGTGTCCTGCCCTGCCCTGCCTCCCCTCTCTTCCCATCAATTCCCACCCTCATCGCCTCCCCTCAGATTTCGCCTTTTGAAGTGCTAGAATGACTTGGGATTTCTCTTCCAGTTAGAGTTTATAGTTTGGCACCTCTCTTCCTCCCTGGCACCTCTCTTCCTCCCTGGCACCTCCACGAGTGGCCAGGTTTAGTGAGGAGCACTGCAGATAAATGCTATAAAAAAACCGACACGATGAAAAAAATGCACAGATGCAGTATAATGTGATCCTTTTATTGGCTACGTTTCGCCCGCACAGTGGGCTTTGTCAAGCTTGAAGAAGACCACTGTTTGGGCGAAACGTAGTCATAAAGGATCGAATCGTACTGTATTTGTCGATTTATCCATGGAGTTCGAGGGGTGCTTGAGAAGAGGGAAGTGGCTATGTAATGAAGGGAGAGTGGAGCGTTACAAGGCAGGTACCTGGAGTCTACCTGGAGGGTAGGTAAGGTAGTGAGACTGCAGCAGAGACCACACTGATGCAAGTTTGGAAGTTGAAAGTAGCGGAAGAGTAGATAGAACACTATCAAGCCAGATGTAAGCTGGGGAAACTTCAAAGGTGGGAGCTGTAAGCCACCATTTGCAGACCTTTGCAAAACCTTTCTTAGCCAAAGGTGTATATATTTGTATATAAATACAGCGAGTTTATATTCATCCTTATACTGCGGATTATTTTTGACAGATGAAGGACTGGTGTCAGACAATTTTTAATGACCCTTGTTTAGTTGATAAGCGTTAAGTAATGTAACTCCACGAGGGAGCATGTGTACCATGAGCCTCAGACTAACCTTTGCGTAGCATTCTTGCAACGCATTTGTTGCTGACCTCTTGGCCAGTGCCATGTTGTTGGGTACTGGAGACGGCACCACCAGCTGATCTCAGTCTGAGGGTATGTTTCCCAGAGCAGACTTGTGTAACGTTACAAATGCATCTCTCGCCTCTTTTTAAGTGTTGCATGCAAATTATTTTTGCCAGATGTTCTTTGACGATGACTCTTGTGGTTCTTTACCCTCCTCCTGTATTCCCTAATTCTTCTTCCTCCACATTCTTCACCCTCCTTTCCACCCCAAAATTCATCCTCCCTCTCGTGCGCCAGGACGTGGCTCGGTTGTACGTTTTACTGTTAAATTATAATTTGTTAATGGGCAACTGCTATATAAGATAGTCACACAGAGGGAACAGAAGCTAGCTATATTTTCCTGGTGTTAAACTGGTGTACAAGAAGGACAGGGTCCACAACCCTAGGACTTATAAGCTAAATAATGTAGAACTTAGCCATACAGACTGCGAAAAGGACTTGGGGGTTATGATAAGCAGCAACCTTAAACCAAGACAGCAATGCCTAAGCATACGTAATAAGGCAAACAGATTACTGGGGTTTATATCAAGAAAGTGTGAGAGTGGGTTGTTAACACAGGGGTCAGAGCTCTTAAAATATTACCTTAGTGATGGCCATAATAGCTAAGATAAGATGTTTCTTCTCGTGGGTAAGGGATGGGGAAGGAGAGGCAGATTTATTTGGCGGCGGTGGTGAGAGAAGGATGTTACCCTCAGCAGAGTTAACTGATTTAATTAGGTATTGCACTTAGCAAATATAACTTGCATGCCTTACCCCTGATACGACATTGTAATGTATATTTTAATAGTCTTGTATTTGTGGTAAATGTTGCTTATATAGCCATAAAGTTAAGCTTCTGAGGTTGTAGACATGTCCAGGAAAACACGGGAGAGGAAGGAAAGGAGTCGTGTAAGTTGATTCACAGCTCGAAACAGAGGAAAATATTAGTACAAATAACAGAAGACAGGATGGATGGAGGTGGTATGTGGTGTTGCTGGGTGTTTGGGCACATCGCGTGCCTCTCATTGCCATTGTTGCCTCGTTAAGTGTTTTTTGTTAGTGCTAAAGATGGCAGGGGAGGTTTTTGTGCCGGCCAGGCATTAGTGTGCCTACTGGAGACTTAGTAAGGGAAGAGGGGATGGCAGGGAGGGGACTTGAGGAAGGGGAGGAAGACTTGTGCCTACATGGGGAGGAGATGGAAAAAAATATTTACCACGTTCCCAGCACGTCTCTTGACGCAGCCCACAAACTTTAACCAAAAAAGAAAGTCTGTTTTAATTTAGGTTAGATACAAACCTGTGAAAACAGTGTTTAGCCACACACAGATTAAGAAACAGCAACTATACGTCTGGTAGCGAGGAGGATTAAAATAGCCCGGAAACGTTGAAATCTTTTAAGATTATCACAGGTGGTGCGAGAATGAACTGAAGGGAGAGGGGGAGTGGAGAGGCATGGAAATGTGCCTTCAGGAAAGAGGGGAAAGTGTGCAGAACCTAGAGTGGCCATCTGGTAATCTGGTAAGTTTTTTTTTTTTTTTTATTTAGCCAGATTGGCTAAATCGGCGGTGTGCTGCCTATATCATACTTAAACAGTGGGAACAAAAGCTCATTATATTTCGCTATTATATTCCATCACAGGATGGTTTATATAGTTGAGATGAGTCAGCCTGAGCAGAGGGAGACCTTGGTAAAACGATGATGCTGTCTACAAATACAGTATTCGATTGAAGGTTAAAAACGGTAACTTTACTTTTGAGTTGCGAGAGTTTTGTTACTTGCGCAGCCCGGTCTTAGACGAGGTTCGTCTGGTGCTTGCCTGGTCAGTCATGTAGCTTAAGACAGATGCAAGTTACCCTGTCTTCTAATAATAATTGTCCTCAAATATTTGTTAAGTTATACCATGAATTAAGGACAGATCCTGGACTTCACATTATGAAACAAAGCAAATTATAATGGTAGATTATAGTGGAAAAATGAACATGTTATTAGAAGACTGAGGAATTTGTCCCTTCAGGGTTTCCTTCCAGCAGAACTGGAGTTACTATTACGTGAAGGAGGATAAGTGAATACAGGAAGTGAGGGAAGGAACCTGCGTTTATTTACATTTTAAAACACTTTCTCAATTTAAGCATCATCTAATGTATATCTTCATAACTTAAATATATATATATCCCTCGTGTGTATTAATGAGCGGAGATAACACCGTGGATGTTAACGATAATTAACCTTCTAGTTGAGACTCGTTTAATGAGTAGACTAGGAGTGGCGAGTGTAAATTGTATGGAGAAGCGCAGTTAATTGATCTTGTAATAAGTTAGATTGTTAGTTACTAAGTAAGATGGTGGCTTGTTAAACACGGTCACCATTTTCTTACTTTCTGTCTCAGTATATTCTGCTTTGTTTTTTACTCTTTCTATATAAAAAAAACCGTTACGTACAGGTTTACTGAGGCTGAACGACACCTGTATATGTTTATTTTTTGAAGAATTAAGACTCGTAACATATGGGAATCTTATTGAAGAACATTTCTTCAGTGAAGATTCCCAGATGTTGCACAAGTGTCATAACTCTTCAACTTTGTCGGTTTTCAAAACTGTTCATCACATGATTATTTTTGTAAGTCTTCGAACTAGCCTGCGGAGGTATGTACATCTTCATCAGATTGTTATATTAAGATGTAGGAAACAATATTCAGTGTTTAGCGAGGGGGGAGCTTTGTTATTGAGCATTTAGGGTAGGGGTAAGGGACTAGGACTGATTATTATCTTTGAGGTAGAGGGACAGGGGGCTGCTATTAAATCTTAAGGGTCGAGGAAGATAGAGAGGGAGCTGGAAAAAAACATTGGTAGGAAGGAAAAGTTTTCAGCTTGTAATACCAGGTGTTATAGGGAGTTGTATGGCTTGATGAACAGTGTCTTCCTGGACCACACTTATTAAATACCTCTCGCTTTATGACCCACTTGGGTTAAATGCCCTTTTCGTATAAAACATTGTGGAAGATGGAAGAACACTGTAGCAGGCTGTCTGATATATATTTTATATACGTGTGTAATATTATATTTTGTTTCTTGCTAAACTAGGCTTTCCTCTCATTTTCCCTGCTCTTTCTCTCCATTCCTGGTTTACATTCCCTGCCTCCCTCTCTCTGTCTCTCTCTCTGTCTCTCTCTCTGTCTCTCTCTCTGTCTCTCTCTCTGTCTGTCTCTCTGTCTCTCTGTCTCTCTGTCTCTCTCTCTCTCTCTCTCTCTCTCTCTCTCTCTCTGTCTGTCTGTCTGTCTGTCTCTCTGTCTGTCTCTGTCTCTCTCTCTCTCTGTCTCTGTCTCTCTATCTCTCTGTCTCTCTGTCTCTCTCTGTCTCTCTGTCTCTCTCTGTCTCTCTCTCTGTCTCTGTCTCTCTCTCTGTCTCTGTCTCTGTCTCTCTCTGTCTCTCTGTCTGTCTGTCTCTCTCTGTCTGTCTGTCTCTCTCTGTCTCTCTCTGTCTCTCTCTCTCTCTCTCTGTCTCTCTCTCTCTCCTCATAACGAGGAAGAACACAGCTCTTTGCAGCAATTGTTTAATAAAAATATAACTGAGGCATTTTCCTTGGCGTTTCCTTTGCACACTTAACACTGTCTCTCTCTCGCCTTGACAGATGCTGCACCACAGTTGGTGATGGTGCGTGGAGGATCCACGGGGCTGGCATGGCTGGCCGCTGTAGTGGCACCCTTCCAGCGAGCACCGGCCCTGCCTTGGCCAATACTGGCACTGGCGGCCTTGCTACTTGCGGTGCCACGGGTCGCAGCCCTAACCACCGCTTCCTTCATCAGCGAACACGCACCCAGGAGCGTCACTCTACCAGGTATGCCACTCATTAACATGGGCATGATCCTGGACCACAATTTTCTGAACAGGTTCAGGTTTTGCAAGATTTTTGTACAATGGTTGAGCAAGATATGCCAACACTTGAGCATATTTATGGCGGAGATATTTCGCCATCCAGTACCTTTATCCATCATGTAGAGAGATTAGACTGGTGAGACGTCTCCGAGTACTGCGCATGTCTTGTTCGTGTAGTTTTTGTAGGCCATTAATATGTAAATATATAGACTACTTAGTACAGTGTGAGTGCTGTTGAATCAACTACTCAAAATTTTGGTAAATTCTCGTTCATACAGTGTTAGGGGAGCTGCAGAAGTAGTATCATAGCAGCAGCAGCAGCAGCAGCAGCACCGCCAGTATCTCATCATGGGAGTGTTTGGTGAAGCTAGCTTGATGGCATGAAGGCAGAATACTAAAATAGATATGTATACATTAGTAGGAAATGAATGTTTAATGAAGTATTAACGAGGCACACAGTGAGAGGAACTGTGGACAAGTGCACACACAAAGTTATACACACTGTGGCAGCTAAAGGTGAAAGCTCTGCAAAAAAATGTTAAACTAAACCGTTTGGGTGATTGTGTTGTGGAGGGAGGTGATGAGAACACTGGGGGCCGTGACCTGGCTTGACCTGACCTTGGTGTGGTGCTGGAGTATGAGGAATGGCAGTGGTTGAGAGAGGGGGTGGAATGGCAGTGGGGAGAGGTGATAGTGGCTCTTGCCGTAAAGAGAAATTCCGGAAAGAGGTTTGTGAATATGTTTGAGGAGGACTGGGGATCAGAGGATGGAAGGTGGGTTCGTGTGTGCTTATGCAGAACACTGGTGAGAATAATGGTAGGGAGAGTAAGACCTTCCTAACATGGAACAGTAGGACCACTACCATACTACTCCAGTTTTATGTTCTTATAAGTAGAAAATAATTGGTGGACTTTCATATGTTTAGCTGGGGAGAACCTTTGTATCACCGTGTAAACTGGTCAAGAGGTTGAATATGACAAGGTTTAACTGTATACCATTCATATAAGGACCTTTAGGGTTAAGACATTCAATCACACAATTTTGAGAATTTTGGTTCACCCACTAAGGGTGTTAATAGTACTAGGATTAATAATCCTTAGTGGGGGAAAAAAGGTTTCCCCAGAGTGTTGCACGTCTTGACCACAGTTTGTTGGTATTGATATACCTCGTACTTCAATATTAAGTCTTGGTGAAAGCCGCAGACACGTTTGATTATGGTGCAAGAGCGAATACTACAAAATAACTGGCAGAGTACTTTGGCCACAGGGATCTTCATTTTTCCCAAGGAATCGAAATCGCCCACCAACACAACCAAAGCCGCCGCCACCACGCCACCCTTTTGCGGGTTTGTTAATGTCATTGTTGCCAGACAAATTGCAGTGACAAAGGCTTGTTACACCAGAGAGCAACAGTGTATATATGCAAGACGAGTCATGCTGAACACAGCAGGTGGACGGTAGTGAAAGCAACACGGGTGAACACAAAGAACAAAATGAACAGTGTGAAAGTGAAATCAGGTGAACACAGGTGAAAATGTGTGGAACGTTATCTTCAGAGTGACGTGTTGAACATGTTACCAGGAAATTAGATTGTAAAGTAAGACTTGTGTGCAACAGTTAGGCATCTTTATTCCGAAATGTTTCGCCTACACAGTAGGCTTCAGTCAGAGGGATCATGTGTAGTAGTGAAATGATAATGTAATCAGTCCATCAACCTTGGAGAAATGTTATTTGAGGTGGTCAGTCCCACAGTCTGGAGAAGAGGTCAGCTCCATGGTCTGGAATAATATGAAGCTGAAGCATGAGAATGGAGTATTAAAGACTGTTTTCCAGTGGGCAACGGTAAACAATATGATGTTCAATGAGGACAAATTCCAAAACTGGAGGAGATAATAACTAGAACAGAGTATACTACAGACTCTGGCCATACAATAGAGCGGAAAACTAATGTAAGGGACCTGGGAGTAGTAATGTCTGAGGATCTCACTTTCAAGGATCACAACAGTGCCACGATCGCACGTGCAAAGAAAATGATAGGATGGATAATGAGAACGTTCAAAATGAGAGATGCCAAGCCAATGATGATCCTTTTCAAATCACTTGTTCTCTCTAGGCTGGAATACTGCTGTACATTAACATCTCCATTCAAAGCAGGTGAAATCGCAGATCTAGAGAGTGTACAGAGATCCTTTACTGCACGTATAAGTTCTATCAAGCACCTTAACTACTGGGAACGCTTGGAAGCACTTGACTTGTACTCGTTGGAACGCAGGAGGGAGAGATATATCATAATCTACACTTGGAAAATCTTGGAAGGAATGGTCCCAAATCTGCACACACAAATCACTCCCTACGAAAGTAAAAGACTGGGCAGGCGATGCAAAATGCCCCCAATAAAAAGTAGGGGCGCCATTGGTACACTAAGGGAAAACGCCATAAGTGTCCGGGGCCCAAGACTGTTCAACAGCCTCCCATCAAGCATTAGGGGAATTGCCAATAAACCCCTGGCTGCCTTCATGAGAGAGCTGGACAGATACCTAAAGTCAGTGCCGGATCAGCCGGGCTGTGGCTCGTACGTTGGACTGCGTGCGGCCAGCAGTAACAGCCTGGTTGATCAGGCCCTGATCCATCGGGAGGCCTGGTCATGGACCGGGCCGCGGGGGCGTTGATCCCCGGAATAACCTCCAGGTAAGGTGGGGTAGACACACCACAACTCGGCGCTTTTCCTTCATACACAAGGATGATTACCGACAGACTCCTGGCTGTAGTAAAGAGCTAACTTGACATTCCTCAAATCAGTTCTTGATCAGCCGGGTTGTGGTGCATACGTTGGACTTAGGCGGCGGGCACTAACAGCTTGATTGACCAACCAGGTGGTCTGGTCTAGGACCGGTCCGTGGGGGCGCTGATATACGAGAGAACTGTAGGTAACCAACAAGTAGGGTCTCGTAATCTTTCCTCGGTTTTCTCTCCTCCCCTGTTTTCTCTTCTTTCTCCTTTCATCTTTACCCTTCTGGGAGAGGTTCTTGATGCTGGTGAGAGGCTCTTGATCCAAAAAATTGGATTTCTCTCCCCCTTCCTTTGATACAAACTGTCTTTCATTCCCCAGGCACTGTTCCCCAAATACAATAATTGTCCTTTCTTCCCTTCACTTCTTTCTCCTTGCCTTTTCTCCTGTTCGCTCTCTTCATTTTTTCCTTCTTCCTTCTTGCCCTCTTACCCTTTCCTTCCATCATTAGCCTCGTCACATACGTTAACTCTCAAGCTTCACTTGGGTCAGCTTAAGCACTGTTAACATAAACAAAGGTTATATAATACAGGGAGGTAACTCAGGAGGTACAGCAAGAAAAAAGGTTGAAGGGGGAGTGGTAAGGAAGGGAAAGGGGGCTGGGGATGGAGTGGGATTTACCTCTGAAACTATTGCTTTCACTGTGTAAATATTTGAAGGTGGCGTCTCTCTCACACCGCAGCTGTTTACAGCTTTGGCCATTGTTTACCGTTCCAGGATTAGATCATTTACACTTGTTTACAGTGTGAAGCGGAGGTGGGAGTCTGGCTAACCTCCTGGCCTAAATTACCCATCCTCCTGTATACAACAGAACCTTTTTTGTTTTGTAAAGGACAACGGGGGCGGTTTTGTACATTTTCAGGGTACGGAAGAGTTTGGCAGTTTATGGTAGTCTGCCACGGCAGTGGTGGGTGCATGGTTGGTTGGTTGTTTACAAACACCAGGCAAGCCTGGCTCAAGGCCGGGCTCAGGAAAACTCGCAAAACAGGTCAGAGGTAAACATAGGGAGCTTCTGCAGCAGCGCCAAGTAGACGCAGCGATAATGGATGTTTATATAGGCATCATACATAATTTTAAACTTTGTTATATGTAGTAAATTATATTGAATCTAAGATAACGTATGTAAAACATGACTGTTTTATTAAGTTGTTTCACAAAAATATTTCAAATATATTTTATACGAATGTCAAAAACAAATTTTATAAGAATTTTGTGAAAAATAAAAACTACAAAAATGGAATCACTCCATAGCCTGGGAGACGTAAAAATGTGGGGTACACATAGCCTGGGAGACGTAAAAATGTGGGGTACACATAGCCTGGGAGACGTAAAAATGTGGGGTACACATAGCCTGGGAGACGTAAAAATGTGGGGTACACATAGCCTGGGAGACGTAAAAATGTGGGGTACACATAGCCTGGGAGACGTAAAAATGTGGGGTACACATAGCCTGGGAGACGTAAAAATGTGGGGTACACATAGCCTGGGAGACGTAAAAATGTGGGGTACACATAGCCTGGGAGACGTAAAAATGTGGGGTACACATAGCCTGGGAGACGTAAAAATGTGGGGTACACATAGCCTGGGAGACGTAAAAATGTGGGGTACACATAGCCTGGGAGACGTAAAAATGTGGGGTACACATAGCCTGGGAGACGTAAAAATGTGGGGTACACATAGCCTGGGAGACGTAAAAATGTGGGGTACACATAAACCTGGGAGACGTAAAAATGGTTCAGAGGAGAAATCGCAAACTTTCTCCTTGAGGCTGTTTGGATATTCTACCTGAGAATACTAGTATACAGTGTAAAAAGCTGGGTACGCCAAGGCACACTCATGGCACCACTCTTCTTTGTAATATACCACAGCTTTGTAGATATAAAATTTAGCATGGAAGTCACCCCTAGAGGACATCGGAAAAACTGGAGTTGCTCAGATATGGGGGAGTGAGGAACTAGAAAGGAGAACACACAATATAGTGTCGTTCCGTAGAATGGAAAGATGTAAACATTGAATTGTCTTTTGAAAAATACAGTAAGGAAAATTTACTGTGGTGACAGTGCCACTCAGAGCCAGAAAAAAATACAACGAGCATTTGCCAATACCTTTGATACTTTTGAGAAGTTCAGAGAGTTTTTTTTACTTACAAACTATTGGGAACGCCTCAAAGAAATGGAAATTTACCCCCTGCAGAGAGAGAGATTGAGAGAGAGAGAGACATATAGAGAGAGGGGGTGGGAGGCGATATTAAGCACATTGGTAGGTACTTGAGAAGCTATTAACAAATCTGCGCACTACGATAACGTACTGGACTGTTTCGGGAGGAAAAGTAAAGTTTACCCCGTACGAGACCTGTATCATTCGTGGACCTAGACTTTTCAACCTGCTACCAGCTGATATCAGAAATATTACTGGAACCATTGTGAAAGTCTTGGAGGACACTAGATCAATGTATCCCCGGTGTGCTAGATCAACCAGACTGATGGATACATAGGTGGCAGTAGACCGCCAACAGCAAGAAATCGACAGGGATACCGGGTCGCGGTAGTGGTGAAAATTCTTGAAACAGGTCACAGGCAAAAATTTACTTTCTTCCGAAGAGATGTGTTCAACCTCTGTTGGTAGTGAGCTCACAACCCAGGCTCTTCCTTGACGCTGGTGGTAGTGAGCTCACAACCCAGGCTCTTCCTTGACGCTGGTGGTAGTGAGCTCACAACCCAGGCTCTTCCTTGACGCTGGTGGTAGTGAGCTCACAACCCAGGCTCTGCCTTGACGCTGGTGGTAGTGAGCTCACAACCCAGGCTCTGCCTTGACGCTGGTGGTAGTGAGCTCACAACCCAGGCTCTTCCTTGACGCTGGTGGTAGTGAGCTCACAACCCAGGCTCTGCCTTGACGCTGGTGATAGTGAACTCACAACCCAGGCTCTGCCTTGACGCTGGTGGTAGTGAGCTCACAACCCAGGCTCTTCCTTGACGCTGGTGGTAGTGAGCTCACAACCCAGGCTCTTCCTTGACGCTGGTGGTAGTGAGCTCACAACCCAGGCTCTTCCTTGACGCTGGTGGTAGTGAGCTCACAACCCAGGCTCTGCCTTGACGCTGGTGGTAGTGAGCTCACAACCCAGGCTCTGCCTTGACGCTGGTGGTAGTGAGCTCACAACCCAGGCTCTTCCTTGACGCTGGTGGTAGTGAGCTCACAACCCAGGCTCTGCCTTGACGCTGGTGATAGTGAACTCACAACCCAGGCTCTTCCTTGACGCTGGTGGTAGTGAGCTCACAACCCAGGCTCTGCCTTGACGCTGGTGGTAGTGAGCTCACAACCCAGGCTCTGCCTTGACGCTGGTGATAGTGAACTCACAACCCAGGCTCTGCCTTGACGCTGGTGATAGTGAACTCACAACCCAGGCTCTGCCTTGACGCTGGTGATAGTGAACTCACAACCCAGGCTCTTCCTTGACGCTGGTGATAGTGAACTCACAACCCAGGCTCTGCCTTGACGCTGGTGGTAGTGAGCTCACAACCCAGGCTCTTCCTTGACGCTGGTGGTAGTGAGCTCACAACCCAGGCTCTCCCTTGACGCTGGTGGTAGTGAGCTCACAACCCAGGCTCTGCCTTGACGCTGGTGGTAGTGAGCTCACAACCCAGGCTCTGCCTTGACGCTGGTGGTAGTGAGCTCACAACCCAGGCTCTGCCTTGACGCTGGTGATAGTGAACTCACAACCCAGGCTCTGCCTTGACGCTGGTGGTAGTGAATGTAAACACTATCGGCCGCCTCATTACCTGATAAATAGCCCCCACCAATTTAAACCATGTGTTTAGTTTCTGATGAAGGGGGGGGTGGCTCCTGGGCGGGAGGGGGGCGGGTGGGTGAGAGATGGGACGATTGGAGGATGGGTGGGTGTCTCGGGAGGCACTCTCAGTGGCACTTTGAACCGTTTCGTCGTGGTATGTAGTAGCCACTAGGACTGTGGTGGACCACGGTGGTGAACATTGATTTATTGTTAGTGCTCCGAGTGGAGACGGGACCCCAAAGTTAGAGCCCAACTCTTTAATGGGGCGGGGGGCTTTACCTTGATGTTGATTTTGTTTTAAGGAATTGTAGTTCCCCTTGGCTCAAATCAGATTTCCTCCAGTTTCCCAGGTGTCGTATAACTGAAACACAGATGTCACTGCCTGCTGGTGTGGCCCTGTGATTTACATTACACAGTGCCAGGAGAGGAGGGGGAGGGGGTGAGTTGCAGCGTGACTGTCGTTTGTTGCTCCATTGCCAGTGAGGGCGGGGAGGAACGGGGGTGCCAAGTGTTAAGCAATTGCTCCAAGCAGTCTGACAGTTGGTTGGTTAAGGGGCTGCAGAGTTGCTTGTTAAGGGTCCTCCATCATGTGCTGTTGTATTAATTATTATTATTTATTATTATTATTGTTAGCCTTAGTGTTAAAGTAGATTGTATTTTGGTTATGCGATTTTCTAAGCTACTGTAATTGTATCAAGGAATTAAAATAGTGTGCAAGAATTCTACTGCTGTACCATTACATTGTCTTTGATGCACTTGAAGACCAGCAAAATGCAGATGTAGTATACACTGACTTTGGCCACAGTATTTAACAAGTACGATCATGGGGTAATTGTGCACAAAATGTGTGCAAAAGCAATAACCTTAAAGGTAGTCAGATGGATATTTAACTGCCTAACATATAGAAACCAGAGAGTAAAATTAAACAGAAATCAGTGGCTGCTACAGTAAAAAATGTCCCTCAAGCACTGCGTCAACCTTTGTACTAGATATTAGCATTTGTTTGAAAGTGGCAACCATAAAGACTCAGCGACCCTCCAAGATGTGAACCAAATCTTCCAGTGGGCCACTGACAATGTGATCAGTGAAAAATTCAATTACAACGCCGTGGAAGAATAGAGGAAATAAAGACGAGTACAAAACAACGTAAGTCATATTTGAGACCTGGGAGTGATAATGTTAGAACTCACGTTCAAGGAACAGCAGTACTGTTGTTGTAACCTTTAAAACAAAGACGCCAAGTAAATGATATTGTTTAGGTCACTTGTTCTCTCTAGGATGGAACATTGCCGTGTACTAACGACCCACCTCAAGTCAGACGAAATTGCTGATCTGGAAAATATTCAGAGAACCTCCATGGCTCGTATAAGTTCAATTAAGACAAATTACTGGAAGTGCTTGAAGTCACGAAAACTGTTCTCTTAGAGTACAAGCGAGAAAGATGCATCTTAATCTATACCTGGGAGATACTGGTACCAAACTTACCGAATTACTACTAATGAATACGAGAGGCTTGGTAGACAGTGCAGGATACCTCTAATGAAAGCCAGGTGAGTTGAGTACACAGGGTACTCAGTAAATGTCAAGGAACCCTCTACACTGTCCTCCCTTCATACATAAAGGAGATCACCAATAAACCACTAGCTGTCTTCAAGAGGGAATTTGATAGATTCCTCAGTGTTCCTGATCAGCCGGGTTGTGGTGCAAATGTTAGACTGCGGGCGGTAAGCACTAACAGCTTGATCGATCAGGCCAGCAACCAGGAGGCCTAATTTGGGTCGGGTGTAACTTCTGGGTATCTTTGTTGAAGTAATTTCTTCAAGCACTTTTTTTTAATCTAATGAATAGCGAAGGAAGTGTTAGTGGCGCGGGGGCATTGACTCCCCGGAAACGCCCTTCAGGTACCCCCCAACACCATTATCCTGCTGGTCACACCAACCTGGTGCTCACTACACATTAGGTCACTTAGTGCTTTCCTGGGCGAGTTATTTGTGCTGCGGTGCAGCGTACAGTGTGCACGCACGGATGAGTTTTTACGTGGGCACAATACGTGTACATAGCCTTCCTGAGTACTTAACTACACAAAAACACACGTAAGAATCTTCATAACCCCGCTAGTCACACTTTCCAGACTGTGTAACCCCCTAAGAGCTTATCGCTTCCCCGTGAATAGAATTACTTTTAGCGTAGTAGGGAAAACGAAAAATTGAAGGAAGCCAACTCCAGACACTTATTCGAAGTCTGGCAAGGCGCAGGAGAACTTAAATAATTTGTGAAGGTCATCGCAGTGCAGTAGCAGTCATCACAGTGCAGTAGCAGTCATCACAGTGCAGTAGCAGTCATCACAGTCTTCGCTGATAACATGGTGTTTTTGGCAGATTCTGAAGAGACGTTGGTATTTGGGAGGGTGTGTACAGAAAAGGGAAACTTAAGAGAACACATAAAAAAGAGTAAGATATTGGAAATAACATATCCAGACAATTGTAAAGGCCTTTACCAACCACTGCTCTTTATTACACGGACACTACTACATGTACACCCGGAGGTTATGTGCACACGGATTGTGTACGCATACAATGCCCGAAGGCCTGGCGAGACCTGGTGTGGGAAAGACAAACTTGGACCAGGAGCGTGAGGCCCTAGGTGGTGAGTGGCGATAGTAGTGGGTGAGAGGTGTTGGGGCATTGTGGTGGACGGGGGTGATTTATGGTTGTGGTGGTGAGAGGATGTGATTGTGGGAGGTGTTGGGGCGTTGTGGTGGTGAGAGGATATGATCGTGGGAGGTGTTGGGGCATTGTGGTGGACGGGGGTGATTTATGGTTGTGGTGGTGAGAGGATGTGATTGAGGGAGGTGAGGGATTGGAGCTGTTTGTCATATAAAGAACGCCTACTATTATCTACTTGTATATTTGTTTTAGTGTTAATCTGCACACAGAAATCACTCCCTACGAAAGTAAAAGACTGGGCAGGCGATGCAAAATGCCCCCAATAAAAAGTAGGGGCGCCATTGGTACACTAAGAGAAAACACCATAAGTGTCCGGGGCCCAAAACTGTTCAACAGCCTCCCATCAAGCATTAGGGGAATTGCCAATAAACCCCTGGCTGCCTTCAAGAGAGAGCTGGACAGATACCTAAAGTCGGTGCCGGATCAGCCGGGCTGTGGCTCGTACGTTGGACTGCGTGCGGCCAGCAGTAACAGCCTAATTGATCAGGCCCTGATCCATCGGGAGGCCTGGTCATGGACCGGGCCGCGGGGGCGTTGATCCCCGGAATAACCTCCAGGTTATAATGTGCTATTTTGACGCTATTAAGTGGCGGTAAGTTGTTTTGACCAAGACGCCTTTGCAACACCTGGGTATTTTTATTAAAGAAAAGTTCCCAGGTGTTGCACATTTCTTATTCATCAAGTGTTTGTAGTGTCTATTTTAGTGTAACAGTAAAGTGTTCCTTCAGTAGTGTTTCTTGTGGGGAGGGATGCTTCGTGGTGCTCCGCGTCTCTGGTGGAGACGTAAGTGAAGCGGCGTGTGTGGCACTCTTGCTGGGTTGTTGCAGGTGTGTGGTAGTGTTGCTTGAGGGTACGGTAGTGCTTCTACAGGTGTGTGGTACAGTATTGCTTGAGGGTACGGTAGTGTTTCTACAGGTGTGGGGTACGGTATTGCTTGAGGGTACGGTAGTGTTTCTACAGGTGTGGGGTACAGTATTGCTTGAGGGTACGGTAGTGTTTCTTCAGGTGTGCTGGGGAAAGTGTTGCTTGCCCTCGGGGGTGTGCTGAAGATCCTCCACAGACTAAACAAACACAACTGATGCCGACCTTGCTGCCGCCCGCCAGTAAACAGTCAAGTGGTGGTTGGTGTGGTAGTGGTTGGTGTGGTAGTGGTTGGTGTGGTAGTGGTTGGTGTGGTAGTGGTTGGTGTGGTAGTGGCTGGTGTGGTAGTGGCTGGTGTGGTAGTGGTTGGTGTGGTAGTGGTTGGTGTGGTAGTGGTTGGTGTGGTAGTGGTTGGTGTGGTAGTGGTTGGTGTGGTAGTGGTTGGTGTGTTTGTGGTTGATGTGTTTGTGGTTGATGTGTTTGTGGTTGATGTGTTTGTGGTTGATGTGTTTGTGGTTGATGTGTTTGTGGTTGATGTGGTTGTGGTTTAGTTTTGGTGGTGCACAAAAAACTAAGTTAATTACTATACAAATTTCCCTAAAGTAGCATAATGATGAGGTACGAGCACGACTTCGTATTAATTGCAAGAATAATAAACAAAATATCGTAGGTAAAATGATGATTCTCGCGGTAAAACCACTACAAGATACCAGCTGCTGGGAAGACTTAACATAAGGAAGGAGAACTGAAACAGGCCTACTGGCCAGTGCAAGGCAGGTCCAAGTCACCTGCTTGCCTCAGTTAGGCAGGTCCAAGTCACCTGCTTGCCTCAGTTAGGCAGGTCCAAGTCACCTGCTTGCCTCAGTTAGGCAGGTCCAAGTCACCTGCTTGCCTCAGTTAGGCAGGTCCAAGTCACCTGCTTGCCTCAGTTAGGCAGGTCCAAGTCGCCTGCTTGCCTCAGTTAGGCAGGTCCAAGTCGCCTGCTTGCCTCAGTTAGGCAGGTCCAAGTCGCCTGCTTGCCTCAGTTAGGCAGGTCCAAGTCGCCTGCTTGCCTCAGTTAGGCAGGTCCAAGTCGCCTGCTTGCCTCAGTTAGGCAGGTCCAAGTCGCCTGCTTGCCTCAGTTAGGCAGGTCCAAGTCGCCTGCTTGCCTCAGTTAGGCAGGTCCAAGTCGCCTGCTTGCCTCAGTTAGGCAGGTCCAAGTCGCCTGCTTGCCTCAGTTAGGCAGGTCCAAGTCGCCTGCTTGCCTCAGTTAGGCAGGTCCAAGTCGCCTGCTTGCCTCAGTTAGGCAGGTCCAAGTCGCCTGCTTGCCTCAGTTAGGCAGGTCCAAGTCGCCTGCTTGCCTCAGTTAGGCAGGTCCAAGTCGCCTGCTTGCCTCAGTTAGGCAGGTCCAAGTCGCCTGCTTGCCTCAGTTAGGCAGGTCCAAGTCGCCTTGCCTCAGTTAGGCAGGTCCAAGTCGCCTGCTTGCCTCAGTTAGGCAGGTCCAAGTCGCCTGCTTGCCTCAGTTAGGCAGGTCCAAGTCGCCTGCTTGCCTCAGTTAGGCAGGTCCAAGTCGCCTGCTTGCCTCAGTTAGGCAGGTCCAAGTCGCCTGCTTGCCTCAGTTAGGCAGGTCCAAGTCGCCTGCTTGCCTCAGTTAGGCAGGTCCAAGTCGCCTGCTTGCCTCAGTTAGGCAGGTCCAAGTCGCCTGCTTGCCTCAGTTAGGCAGGTCCAAGTCGCCTGCTTGCCTCAGTTAGGCAGGTCCAAGTCGCCTGCTTGCCTCAGTTAGGCAGGTCCAAGTCGCCTGCTTGCCTCAGTTAGGCAGGTCCAAGTCGCCTGCTTGCCTCAGTTAGGCAGGTCCAAGTCGCCTGCTTGCCTCAGTTAGGCAGGTCCAAGTCGCCTGCTTGCCTCAGTTAGGCAGGTCCAAGTCGCCTGCTTGCCTCAGTTAGGCAGGTCCAAGTCGCCTGCTTGCCTCAGTTAGGCAGGTCCAAGTCGCCTGCTTGCCTCAGTTAGGCAGGTCCAAGTCGCCTGCTTGCCTCAGTTAGGCAGGTCCAAGTCGCCTGCTTGCCTCAGTTAGGCAGGTCCAAGTCGCCTGCTTGCCTCAGTTAGGCAGGTCCAAGTCGCCTGCTTGCCTCAGTTAGGCAGGTCCAAGTCGCCTGCTTGCCTCAGTTAGGCAGGTCCAAGTCGCCTGCTTGCCTCAGTTAGGCAGGTCCAAGTCGCCTGCTTGCCTCAGTTAGGCAGGTCCAAGTCGCCTGCTTGCCTCAGTTAGGCAGGTCCAAGTCGCCTGCTTGCCTCAGTTAGGCAGGTCCAAGTCGCCTGCTTGCCTCAGTTAGGCAGGTCCAAGTCGCCTGCTTGCCTCAGTTAGGCAGGTCCAAGTCGCCTGCTTGCCTCAGTTAGGCAGGTCCAAGTCGCCTGCTTGCCTCAGTTAGGCAGGTCCAAGTCGCCTGCTTGCCTCAGTTAGGCAGGTCCAAGTCGCCTGCTTGCCTCAGTTAGGCAGGTCCAAGTCGCCTGCTTGCCTCAGTTAGGCAGGTCCAAGTCGCCTGCTTGCCTCAGTTAGGCAGGTCCAAGTCGCCTGCTTGCCTCAGTTAGGCAGGTCCAAGTCGCCTGCTTGCCTCAGTTAGGCAGGTCCCAAGTCGCCTGCTTGCCTCAGTTAGGCAGGTCCAAGTCGCCTGCTTGCCTCAGTTAGGCAGGTCCAAGTCGCCTGCTTGCCTCAGTTAGGCAGGTCCAAGTCGCCTGCTTGCCTCAGTTAGGCAGGTCCAAGTCGCCTGCTTGCCTCAGTTAGGCAGGTCCAAGTCGCCTGCTTGCCTCAGTTAGGCAGGTCCAAGTCGCCTGCTTGCCTCAGTTAGGCAGGTCCAAGTCGCCTGCTTGCCTCAGTTAGGCAGGTCCAAGTCGCCTGCTTGCCTCAGTTAGGCAGGTCCAAGTCACCTGCTTGCCTCAGTTAGGCAGGTCCAAGTCGCCTGCTTGCCTCAGTTAGGCAGGTCCAAGTCGCCTGCTTGCCTCAGTTAGGCAGGTCCAAGTCACCTGCTTGCCTCAGTTAGGCAGGTCCAAGTCGCCTGCTTGCCTCAGTTAGGCAGGTCCAAGTCGCCTGCTTGCCTCAGTTAGGCAGGTCCAAGTCGCCTGCTTGCCTCAGTTAGGCAGGTCCAAGTCACCTGCTTGCCTCAGTTAGGCAGGTCCAAGTCGCCTGCTTGCCTCAGTTAGGCAGGTCCAAGTCGCCTGCTTGCCTCAGTTAGGCAGGTCCAAGTCACCTGCTTGCCTCAGTTAGGCAGGTCCAAAGTCACCTACTGACCTCAGTTAGGCAGGTCCAAGTCGCCTGCTTGCCTCAGTTAGGCAGGTCCAAGTCGCCTGCTTGCCTCAGTTAGGCAGGTCCAAGTCGCCTGCTTGCCTCAGTTAGGCAGGTCCAAGTCGCCTGCTTGCCTCAGTTAGGCAGGTCCAAGTCGCCTGCTTGCCTCAGTTAGGCAGGTCCAAGTCGCCTGCTTGCCTCAGTTAGGCAGGTCCAAGTCGCCTGCTTGCCTCAGTTAGGCAGGTCCAAGTCGCCTGCTTGCCTCAGTTAGGCAGGTCCAAGTCACCTGCTTGCCTCAGTTAGGCAGGTCCAAGTCGCCTGCTTGCCTCAGTTAGGCAGGTCCAAGTCGCCTGCTTGCCTCAGTTAGGCAGGTCCAAGTCGCCTGCTTGCCTCAGTTAGGCAGGTCCAAGTCGCCTGCTTGCCTCAGTTAGGCAGGTCCAAGTCGCCTGCTTGCCTCAGTTAGGCAGGTCCAAGTCGCCTGCTTGCCTCAGTTAGGCAGGTCCAAGTCGCCTGCTTGCCTCAGTTAGGCAGGTCCAAGTCGCCTGCTTGCCTCAGTTAGGCAGGTCCAAGTCGCCTGCTTGCCTCAGTTAGGCAGGTCCAAGTCGCCTGCTTGCCTCAGTTAGGCAGGTCCAAGTCGCCTGCTTGCCTCAGTTAGGCAGGTCCAAGTCGCCTGCTTGCCTCAGTTAGGCAGGTCCAAGTCGCCTGCTTGCCTCAGTTAGGCAGGTCCAAGTCGCCTGCTTGCCTCAGTTAGGCAGGTCCAAGTCACCTGCTTGCCTCAGTTAGGCAGGTCCAAGTCGCCTGCTTGCCTCAGTTAGGCAGGTCCAAGTCACCTGCTTGCCTCAGTTATGCAGGTGCAAGTCACCTGCTTGCCTCAGTTAGGCAGGTCCAAGTCGCCTGCTTGCCTCAGTTAGGCAGGTCCAAGTCGCCTGCTTGCCTCAGTTAGGCAGGTCCAAGTCGCCTGATTGCCTCAGTTAGGCAGGTCCAAGTCGCCTGCTTGCCTCAGTTAGGCAGGTCCAAGTCACCTGCTTGCCTCAGTTAGGCAGGTGCAAGTCGCCTGCTCGCCACCGTTAGCCAGGTCCAAGTCGCCTGCTTGCCTCAGTTAGGCAGGTCCAAGTCGCCTGCTTGCCTCAGTTAGGCAGGTCCAAGTCGCCTGCTTGCCTCAGTTAGGCAGGTCCAAGTCACCTGCTTGCCTCAGTTAGGCAGGTCCAAGTCGCCTGCTTGCCTCAGTTAGGCAGGTCCAAGTCGCCTGCTTGCCTCAGTTAGGCAGGTCCAAGTCGCCTGCTTGCCTCAGTTAGGCAGGTCCAAGTCGCCTGCTTGCCTCAGTTAGGCAGGTCCAAGTCGCCTGCTTGCCTCAGTTAGGCAGGTCCAAGTCGCCTGCTTGCCTCAGTTAGGCAGGTCCAAGTCGCCTGCTTGCCTCAGTTAGGCAGGTCCAAGTCGCCTGCTTGCCTCAGTTAGGCAGGTCCAAGTCGCCTGCTTGCCTCAGTTAGGCAGGTCCAAGTCGCCTGCTTGCCTCAGTTAGGCAGGTCCAAGTCGCCTGCTTGCCTCAGTTAGGCAGGTCCAAGTCGCCTGCTTGCCTCAGTTAGGCAGGTCCAAGTCGCCTGCTTGCCTCAGTTAGGCAGGTCCAAGTCACCTGCTTGCCTCAGTTAGGCAGGTCCAAGTCACCTGCTTGCCTCAGTTAGGCAGGTCCAAGTCACATCCGCTAAAACTCAACAATCGAGCTGGTCTCCCTTAGAACACAGAGGTAAGAGATCATTCACATCTTAGCATGCTAAACACTCACAGAACTATTTGAAGTGGAAAGGAATTACACAACAGCCTGAAGCCGAGGCAGGAGAGCCTACACAAGTCACTTTTGTACAGACAACACTGCAACATATTGCTCTCTTAAGTTAATAAAACAAAACTGCTGGATAAGCACTTTTCCATTATCAGATTTAACTAGATTAAATGCTGGATCTGGGCGGTGGTCAGTGGAACTATAACGTTACATCAGGAGAACCAGGCAACTTTGGTCCAGTCAGAAAATAATATTAATAGTGGTAACGGCAGCTAGTTTTAGATAACTGGGTCCAACTCTGCTTTAATCTTTCCTCGTAAATATTAAGAAAGTTTACACACATGAATGACAACTTTCACCCAGTTCTTTCAAAACGGTGTGTCATGATGTTGGTGAAAAGCTCTTGATCAAAGGCATTAGCTACCATTCCCTTGTCAGACCGGATTAGCTTCCATTCCCGAGGAGCTGCATTACCTCATGAGTTAATACTTCCCCACTAGTGTAATAGCTGAGGCACTTCTTGAATGGCTGGAGGGTGGGGAGAATCATGCAGTACCGCACTCTACTAACCATGACTCACGAAATCGTAATTACACGATTGCAAACAAACCATACCACGGACGGGGATAGAACCCGCGATCAGTCTCTCAAAATTCCAGACCGTCGCGTTAGCCACTGGGCCAGCTAGCCACAATAAGATTCATCCAACTAGGTATATTTCTACACCATAGGAAGGTTAGCAGAGGCACCACTGTGACCACAAATATAAGTTTTTACAGACGAATCTCCAGCTAGCGTGGCCGTAGAGTTTTGAGACTGATCGCGGGTTCTGTCCCGTGGTATGTTTTTTTTTTTTTCTACTAACCATGTGGACACAGCCTGGTTGGCCAGACAAGCACTAGACAAGCTTGGCTCATGGCCAGGCTCCGGGGGTAGAAAACCTCTTAAGTACGCAAAGGTATACAAAGATACCTAAACACGAGTGAACAATAGTCAAAAGAAACCCTCTTTGAGTAAGCAGTAAGGCGTTCTGATGGAAAAACAAATGCAGTATAATGCGATCCTTTATTGACAAAGTTTCACCCACACAAACAAATCTGTTTGTGACTTCATAAAAGGATCAATAATGGATCGCATTATACTACATTCGTCTTTGTCAGCGTGTCTGACATTTATACCATTTCTCTCTAAGGCGTGTTCTGATAACTGCCTTCCAATCCTACAGTATTCTGGAGTGAGTAAACCCCATGAAAAAGCAAGAGCGCTATAAAGCGCAGTTGTGGAACACTGTCAACACCTGGTGTTTGTAGATCTTCAACCTTACACCAACAGAAACCAATATTACCGGATCGAAGGTATTAGAGGAAGCTCGTCAAGTTAATGCAGAAAAGAAGTGTGTAATAAGCCAAGCTGCAGGCAGAAACAGGCAGACTTATCACCAGGAATGTCTAGCTATATATAGGTTTGGTTGGGATAGTACAATACACTGAACAAGTTGTAGGTACATGAACTCGCGTGGCTGTATGTCACAAGTTACTCTTCCTCAGATAGTAAGTTCAAGATACTAAGATTTCAGCTGTAAGATGTTACCTACGTAAACCAGATCAGAAAGTAAACTGTGGTGGGGTAAAAGATTTACTAGATGTGGTTATGGGAAGGTAATTTAGTCTTGTTGTGATGGACGGGGCAGGGCAGGCATCAGTCAGTATCATCCTTCATGACCCTTAGAGAGGGGCAACACTGGTAGTTGTGGTTACCTAGACCACCATCCATCTTGGTGGCTTCCACTACCACTCTTTGTGGTGGTGGTGGTGGTGGTGCTGCTGCTGCTGCTGCCTCTTGTTATAGGTGGTACTGTTGCTGTTTCTCTATTCTGATGTCCCCGACGCTGATGATGTGGCTGGTGATGCTGGCGTGTCTGAGGCATTGAGGCCTGGTGGTTAACGCTCTCGCTTCACACGGCGAGGGCCTGGGTTCGATTCCCAGCCAGAGTAGAAACATTGGACGTGTTTCTTTCAACCTGTTGTCTATGTTCCCCATCAGTAAAATGGGTACCTGGGTGTTAGTCGACTGGTGTGGGTCGCATCCTGGGACACTGACCTAAGGAGGCCTGGTCACAGACCGGGCCGCGGGGGCGTTGACCCCCGGAACTCTCTCCAGGTAAACTCTCCAGGTAAAAACTCCTCTCCAGGCCCGATGCTGACGTTGCTGCTGTAGGTGGTGGTGCTTTCTCCGTTGTGCTGCACCCGATGCTAACCCATGTAGCTGAGGGTGTTGCTACTGTCAGTAGTGGTGATGCTTCTGCTGCTGCGTTCGCTGCAGGTGTGGTGGTAGTCACCACCATTCATCACTCCTGTGTACAGGTGTCAGACCCGTTATCTAGTGTACTCGCTTATTATATCTCCTCAGTTTTTGTCGAGCCCTTTTATCTTGGGTGTTATGTATTTTTCTATTGCACGAGTACTAATGAATGTCGTAGGTCAACCTGGAGTTTCTTCCGGGAGTTACCACGCCCGCGGCCCGGTCCCAGACCCAGGCCTCCAAAACACTCTTTAACTCTCTTTAAATCTCTTCTTTCTTCCTACAGCCACACACCATCCCCAGCTCTGCTGGACCTAATCTTTTGCATCTGGTGTATTACTGAGGGTATAATGGAATGCTTGAAGACACCCTCATCCTCTTACTGAGGTCTCCAAACTGAGGCAGAGAAAATTTTCTTTCATGACTTGTAGATATAGCACACTGAGTGTTCCTCTCATATACTTAAATAAATTAAATAGCGTTGCACTACTGGTGTTATCAGGTCTGTCCTATAGAATAGTATCGCCGGGCAGTACCGGTATACCATGCTATGGTAACTAGATATTACAGTACTTTTTATACTAAACGACAGACAAACGTAGGTACATGGAAGCAGTGTTGACTAACTTTAGCCCCCGCAGCGGCTTCAAAGTCAAAACCATAATCCTGGGAGAAAAAAAAAAGCGTGTGGGGGGGGGGGAGGTTGATGAAGTGAGGAGTTAAGACGGAGGTCGGGTAACATTGGTTCCTCTGACCAGGAAACTTCTGGGACGTGTAACTAAGAGCAGACTTGACCTGATGCAGACCTTCATCCTGGCTGGTGCCTTGATAACCCCCCCCTCCCCTGGGTGAAACTTCGCCAATTTATCTATTAACTATGAAGGTCTTACAAGCTATAGCTTATAAAAGGTGCAGAAATAATATCACATTCAAAATACGTATATGCCTTTTCGAGCATTGCCGTAGATATTTGAAAGCAACTTATTTGAGGTACCAAAGTTCCATGATGTTAGGTTAGGTCATAGTCGTATGACCCGCCACTGGAGCTTTAGGTCATCTGACAGAGGCCTTCCGCTGGCTTACCCTTCCACCCCCCTTAAAAAATTAATGGTTAATATTATAACCATTCTTAATCAAAAAAATCCACGATGTTAGTCATGCATTTACATAGAATAGGTGGCGACACACTGTTGTTTGCAATGTTCAGGGCAGGATTGAGTGCTCTGGGGACGCTAATGGAACCAGGCCCTTAATGAACTAGGGGATGAGGGGGGTGTGATGGAGGGGGGTTAAATGAGGCTGGTCTGGTGAAAAACTCTGAACGGGGTAATGAGGTGGACTGGTTGTAAACTTTTAATGGTTACTACATACAGCGTTAACATCGACTTATTGGTGAAGTAGACTGCGCGATGGACTGGATATTAGACACCACTTGACATGACGGAACAAAACGATTGAATGAAACATTCACAGTAAACTAGCTGGTATCGAAGGCAAAATGTAAAAGGAAACTTTCATCTGCTTTCCACCTTTTCTCCCTTTCTTTCGTATTCTTCGTAGCCTTTCCCTCCCTTTCTCCCTTTTCTATCCTTATAGCCTTTTCCTCTCCCTTGTATTTTTTTCCCTCCCTATCACAGTTTTCCCTGTGCCTGTCTTTCCTTCCTCTTCCTCTCTCCCTGACCCGTTATCCTCTTCGTTTCTCCCTCATTCCTTA